>NC_060144.1:82916777-83161777 GCF_021461385.2 Schistocerca piceifrons
CATTACGTATCCTGTTTCAGACTTCACGCCAGCCTGCGTGAGTTTAAGCACGTGCCTTTTGGCTTCCTCTCATTGTGTCTAGGCTGTCTTGCCTAGACACAAGTGTCTGTCATGATTTTTGCACACAGGAACCACCCTAAATTATTTCAGCTCCTCTGGAAAGTATCCCTCTGATAAACATTTATTTATGCAGTGAGTCAATGGATAAACAATGGAGTCACTGACTTTTCAGCAAATTGCAAGACATGCCATTAATATCAGCAACAATTGATGACTTAAAATTGAGACAGTGAGAATATTATTGTAGGGCATCCTGTGATAATTTGTTTTTAAGAGTTCCAATGGACTGTCATCAGTTTACTGATGTCACTGCTGACTTCCTCAATAGATTTAATTAAATAATCATTAAAGTCTTGTCAAGAGATATTGACTTTGCTTTTTTTTATAAATGCTGAGATGCTTGCAATCTGATCTTATGCGATTCTTTGGCACCACTATTTATTAGTTATTGAAGCAAAAAAGTACATTGAGACTTCTAATAATAATCATTTATCCATCTTACATACAGAGATTTGGTACACTAAAATTCTGTGTGGTATGAAAGATCATGTAATGATGCTATTACATATATACAACAACAACAAGACTTTCCATTTTTGACACCTTTTTACAACCTCTGTTACTTCATATTTCCTAATGGGAATACCATCATTAAATATTTGCAGAAATAAGTTGAAGAAACATTCGAAATTTCTTATCTGACTCATCATTTGATAGACAAATATTACCATCATTTCTCTGGCAGAACTGATCTGTATCTGCAAGGGTTTTCCTGAACTTCTCAATTTTTCCATTGTCATTGGCCTAGTGATCATTTTTTAATTTGCCAGGTCACCACTAGGATTGACCAGGCTGGTTCTGTTGGCATATATTAGGGACACTGATTTGTGGTCAGGAAAGAGAGACATTGTTACATCACACTGTTAATTTTAAATGGGCCCAAGGCCAAATATATTGTCTAAGCATGCTTGTTCCCTAGTAGGTTTATAGTTAACACACTAGATTGAACTGTCATAGTTGGTTTCTCAATTCACTAACACTGCACTTATCAGTTGATATGTCAAAACCATAATTACGATCACCACCTATTATGTCGTAGTTGGTAAACTGCTTCTCAGTGAGTGCACATAAAATAACTCCAATTTTTCTAAGGAGACACTACTAATGCCATTGGGAGACCTGGTATAGTCATAATTGGTATGAAGCTAATAGTAGTAACATTGAACAGAAGGTTCAAAATTCAGTTCTTCACAGAAATAATTTAGATCTAAGTTACCAATCTGAGACCTATAGCGTTTATTAAGGGAAACTCACCATAAAGAAGAAACTGTCACTATGCTCTGGACAGCTTTTGTGGCAGAAGTGTAACAGATCTGATAACAAATTTTGCACACCCCACAGAAGCAAATATCATTATTTACTGATCTAAATGAGAGTAATGACATGCAATCATAAAGGCACAGCCGTCTACCAACAGTGACAACCAAACGTATAGGAAAGTCTACCAATGAAGCCCCAAAAGACACAAAGCACCACATGATAGTTCTCATAGGTGACTTCAATGCACAAATCATTATAGAAGAGGAAAAAGGCAATAGGAGGACATTTTGCCACATACAGTTGCACTGACAAGAACACAGGAAGTCTCATTGACATTAGACAAATTGTCTGCAGAAGTTAACATTTAAAAATCTTTGATAGTAAAACTTTTTTGGAATTTGAAGAACAAAGTTGCTGTTTATTTACTGGCTGACTAGTTTCAAGCTATATGCAAAATGCACATGCACACACCTGTACTAAGTAGGACTTCCATTGGATGCCCATAGAAAGTGCCTCTAATGTATAACTTTGGCATCATCTGCTGCTGCTGGCTCTGCTCTGCTGGGAAAAAGGCAGAATGTCAATTATTCATCCATACAGAGATTTCACTTTTACAGATAATAATACTGCCTTGGACATATTCCTTCAACATTCCTCTCTCCAATTGTTCAGTGTAGACAATTCCTAGACTGCATGAGACACAGAGGTAGGAAGAGAATTGGAATGATGGACAACATTTGAAGAAGACGAGCATACAAACAGTCTGGCCTGTTCTGAGCACCTTTCTTCATCTGACTCCAAGTTGAAATCTGTCATCAGACAGATACAGTATTATTACACGAACACGTGGACCAGTCCTCTGCTGAGAAGCTTTCAGAGGTGGTTCAGGGTTAGCTCTTACTTATTTTGGCATAAGGAGTGTCCCCTCTTCAGCAGCTCATTTCAGAATTATTGCATTCTGTTTGCTTCCTTTGCAAATTCTCACTTTTAGTGCAATACAAATACTATCACCACAATGTTGCCAACATCGAAGATGTACACTGTGTGCTTTGTTTGGCAATGAATTTGTTTCATCCATTAACAGTACTTTCTGGTGGCAATGTAATGCCCACCTCACTCTTCAGCCTCAGGCTCACATTCAGTGCTGCACTGTTCCGTCTCAGATTTATTTTTGTAGCAATATTAGACATACGTGAACAGTGACACACACACAGAAGTACCAATACATCTGCTGATGAAGAGTTGACCAACTTACAACTTGTATATGCTTCCAACAAATGCAGGAGAGGGGCATGAAGAAAATATGGCAAGACGTTTCTGCAGCAATGGCTGTTGTACCACTGTTTTGTCTTAAAGTTGCAGCATTAATCTTTGTTTTATTTGTATGTTGCACATTTGGATGCTTATGTATTATGGACTTTTTCCTTGTAGTGAAGATCTCTTTACTGAAACAAAGGTTATATGGGTAAGAAACTGGATAAATTATAATTACATTAATACCGTGTAACAGGCTGCTAGAGACAGTGTGTCTGTTATACCAAAACACTCAGACAGTACCCCTGAATAACCTCAAAGTTTGTTGGAGCTCTGGTTCACCCTACAGAATTTCCCCAACTCTGAACATTTTGGGGCAACTGTTTTTGCTTTAACTTAATTACTTCAGGAGATATCGTTTTTTGAATACATATCAAATTCACTGCTGACCAAAAATGCACTGGTTGAAGTTGAAGCCTAAGAACCAACAACCTTGCCTGTTTTATGGACCTGCTGTTCCTTTTTCAGAAAAATTATATACCATAAATATCTGTAGTTCAAAAGTTACTAATTAGGATATGATTTCAAGATAACCCACTTTAATACCATCATGTTTTTTTAAAATCTGTGTTGATAAAGTTGTACCCTGAAATTTTCTGAAAACGATGATGATACTCCTTTTGAATATTTAGGATTTGAAGGGATTTATTCAATGTTTTTGAACTATTTTTTTTAAATGTGAATGATGACTATGGGAATCCAGTGAAATTTTGACAAAAGTGAAATTAAGGTATCAAATAAGTAAGGCTCAAATTTTTGTAGAACACAGATACAAATCATTGGAACATTTGTCCTAAAACCTGGTCTGGTTATCGAAATGATATTCTATTTTTTTACGATTGATTAATGTATAATTTTCTTATTATCAATACAAACCATGGAGATATGGCTCAGTATCTGATGGAGAGGCTACCAACAGTCAGAATTGACAGCAGACTTGGCAGATTACCAGTGTATTAAGGTGGTCATGAACTGTCTAAATTGTAAGAGTGAAATGATATGTGAAACTTGTGGAGAGTGTCTGGCAGGAATGCTGCCATTCCTTGATATCCAGGTACTGCATTGTGGCAATGATGTTGCCATTTGTGTCCTCACTGCTGTCGTCATCTGTGGCTGCAGCTTCCAGCTGTGCCCACGTGCTGCTTTAGTCCTGCAGGGGCCCACACTGCATCCTCACATTCTCTTTCATGGACAATTAAATGAAATAAATGAGTTCAGAAAAGCTACTGCATATAGAAATACAACTGTAAGAAAGGACAACAGAAGGAGGAGTCAAGTGGAAGACAATAGACAAGTGATGAGGTGGTATGAAAGGATGGCAGAGGTGCTGAAGGTCACGAAGGGAGGCTATGTGACCAGTGAAGTGTTGTGTCTGTAAACACAACTTTAAATCAGTTTTAATATAAATGCTTCAGTTATTGTTAATAATAAAAGTGACAACTATGTATCTGCACAGTCACTTAACAACTGGACTATTAATTACAAATTACCTGTGTGTAGGCATTTTTTCCACTCAGTGCAGGCAAAACTCAACGATGTACCCAGGTAGCCACAAACAGTATTTCCCTTGGAAAACTTACATAAAAAGTGATGTAATAAAATAAAAACAAAAGTAATAAATGTTTCTCTTGTCTTTCTTCCTACCTGCTGAAATTTTCTTTCTATGTAGCTATTATTAAGATTTACTGGATCATTTAATATTCTAATAGTGAATCATTAGGGAATTACTTGGAAAAGCAGACTATTACAGAGAATTTTACATATCTTAAGGTACTGCAATAACTTCTTATTACCAACATAAAGGCTGTCCTGTGTGACTAAGTAAATAGTTATCAAGTTAAATAGTCTCTTTCACAAGCACAC
Source organism: Schistocerca piceifrons (assembly GCF_021461385.2). NCBI lineage: Eukaryota > Metazoa > Arthropoda > Insecta > Orthoptera > Acrididae > Schistocerca > Schistocerca piceifrons. Next base: position 82,921,335 of record NC_060144.1, read on the forward strand.
ACTAAAGCATGTATGTCAAATGTTTCTTGGTGACATTTGATTCATTACTCTGTTTGTAGCATTTTTGTAGGTTAATTCTTTGAACTACTTGCAATATGTTTATCAGTCACCCTCTTTCTTGTGCAGAAAGGGTTGTGCTAATCTCTGCCCCTTTAGCTGTGGCTCAGTTCTTCTTAGTTGACTAATCTTCCTTTTGATCAAAATGAACAGCAGAAATCTTTCAGCACCTTTATCTCAGTGTGTTATTCCACTGGATACATGTTCAAACTATGTATTGCCTGTAACCTAAATTCTAGGTGACGAACGATCAACTACATATACATGTATTCCAGTTTGAGGAGAGTGAATGTCTATCCGAGTCCATATTTGTACAAATACGTATTATGACACCATTTGTTTCTGGTGAGCATTTCTTCAATGTCACAGATGTCGCATTTTGTTTGTGCCCTTCGCCCACAGCACCACAGTGGATGACTCCACACAGTGGGTATAAGCACCCGTTAGTGACCCGCCTCACCAACACCATGGGATTGGTACCACTCTGATCCTCACAGACCATGAAACACCTCCCATAAGTGTGCAAGTTAAGGCAGTTAGCAAGGGGGAAGCACCAGCACCAAACATATTTCATCAACCAACAGAGAGGTGGGTCATTTCATTCCCAGAACGACACATTACACTTCACCGACATGGACACACCCACACCAAAGTTTCTCCAGATACACAACGTCCAGGTAAAGCTCTTCATTGATCACATGCCATTCAGCTACCATATGGATAGAACCCAAAAGAAACAGAAAACTTAATTGGAGTACTTCATTCTTGGTGTCCCATTTTTACTGACTGCCTTTAACATGCTAAAGCAAGGTCAGTTTCTTTCGACAGGTCGTGCAGTAGGATGCTCACTTGCCAGCTTCAACTTCCACCTGTCCTCCTCACAGTCCTGTAAAATTATAAAACATAGAGAGGAAAAAGTCAGTTTTTTGCTTTAGTACATAAAAAACTGGGGTCACAAGCATCCAAATCAAAACTATAGAACACAAACATAGAGATGAGTTTAACGACTCCTACTCTGAAGTATAGACAGCTAAAGCTAGGCACATGGGGTAGGGGGAGAGAAACATACAAAAATTTAGGTCCAAAACTGAAAATTAAATGGCCTTCGCCATATTGCTTCGGCGGAAAAAAACATGCGGTTGACAGCCTCGCATCATTCACTAAAACAGCTGGCAAATCAGACGCCAATCCCAAGCTGGAATGGTGGAATAAGGGGATTATAGCAGGAGGTGGTGGACAGTTAAAATTTGGGCGAAATGTGTACAAAGTGGTGTAGTAGTGACACTTACCAAGTGACGATGGCTGAAACGGCAGTGCCCAGTATGCAGCCGAGTTAAAATAATTTCCTTTCAGCGGGAGGGCCAAGAGGAGTTCGTCCAAGGCACTGGGAGAGGCTTAATAAGCCATAGCTTATTCCCATTAAGGGAGTACCATTGGCAGTGCCAAAGGGACACCACCACCTCACAGGCAGCAATGCAGAGATCAGAAGGAATATAGGTACAGGAGGGCTGAGTGACAAGGCTGCAGTTCTTGTACATCTGCCAGGAAATGAGGCTGCTGATGCAGCTGCTATCACTAGGGCTATCACTAGGGGCCCACAGAAACATCACACTGGCTCCACCAGCAGTGAGCAGTAGAGTTTTCCTTTATGTGGGCTGTACACTGCTCATTCCTTTGTGCAGCACGTAGACTTTGGAGGGCACTGAGTGAGTCTGAGCAGAGGATGCAATTGGCCTGCTAAAAGACAAATGTTTGGCACCTGTGTTTTATGCTTTCCTCAGTATTTACAGCCAATGACGAAGGCACACCCGAACCCACGGTCAGTCTGTATACAATGAAGGCTCTCAAAGGTACTATTGTGAAGGTCATCAACTGGAAGCGATAGACCAAGGTTGGAGTAGTGTCCTTAGAAAGCAAATGAAGGCCAAGGTTAACATGGGCCACGTTGTGAAGAGAAGGTGGTGAAGGATTCACACCCACTGGGAAAGTTTCAGGTAGTGTGAAGCTGAGCCACCGTATCAAGTGGTCTCGCAGTACTGTGCCTCCAGACATGAATTTCAAATGCACCATACCTTGAATGTACCCAGAACAATGTGAGCATGACCTTGCCTGCTGATAAATTGTTGGTGCTCGTAACAAAGGAAATGTTGAAGACTGTGCTATCTTCGCACAGTGCAGATGTCGATACAATCGCCACTGTACACACCTTTCAGTCCTGTTATGGATTTCGATTGGAGGCACACATTCTGGGTTACAAACTCTCTAATGTAATTATGCCGGCATGGGAAATTGCATGCCATAACACACTGTCCCCCCTGCGGGTCCGGTGATTAGAATAGGCCCGAGGTATTCCTGCCTGTCGTAAGAGGCGACTAAAAGGAGTCCCTCCCCCTCAAGGGGGTAGTTCTAGGTCGTGGAACCGTCCATCTCCGGACGCAGGCGCTATTTGCGGTCATTTTGGTTTTTCACGTCTTCTCGTTTCTTCCTTCCTTTGGTTCGTTCCTTTCTTTGTTCTTCGCCATCTCACTGTCTTCCTTGCCTCCTTCTCCTTGCCTCCTTCTCCTTGCCTCCTTCTCCTTCTCTTCTCTGGTCTCCGCCTCTGCGTTCGAGACAGTCCTCTCTCTCTCTCTCTCTCTCTCTCTCTCTCTCTCTCTCTCTCTCTCTCTCTCTCCCCCTCTCTCTCTTCTTTTTCCTCTTCTTCCTTCCTCCCTGTGCGCTCCTGAAGGCCGACCCACGCGTTCACACGCGTAGCCGGTGACGTGGTAACGCGTAATTCCCCGCCCTGGGTAGACAAGTAAGGCACGCACGTACCCCCTGGTAAAGGCCAGGCCCGGGGAGGGGTGATTGCCTGAGCTGACACCTTCCGACCATGCCGATTGGTCCCTCCGTCCGTTTCTCGGGAGGTGTGACCTGAGGTGTAAACATTCACCTAAGGCGGGAGTGCCCTCTGAGACGGTTCCCACAAGGAAGGAGCGCGCCATCCGAGACGCTGGCAATCATGGGGGATTCCTCCACAATGGATTTTTCTTCTTCTCTCTAGACTTCTGCCCACAAACGGAAACATGACCAGCCACCAGTGACAAAAGTACTACCGCCTGCCCCACAGTTCCTCGTCGTTTCTCGATCTGAGGACGGAAAGGATTTTTCCTCTGTCAACCCTTTCGTTATCCAGAAGGGCGTAGATGCCATAGCCGGATCTGTCAAGTCGTGTACCAGGTTGCGTAATGGTACCTTGTTACTAGAAACTGAGAGCGCCTTTCAGGCACAAAAACTGCTTCGGGCCCCACTCCTGTACATGTTCCCTGTCCGGGTGGAGGCTCACCGCACTTTGAATTCGTCTTGTGGTGTGGTATATACTCGATCACTCGACAGATTGACTGACGAGGAGATTCAGTCTTTCCTCGCTGAGCAGGGCATGATGGCTGTCCATAGGGTCATGAAAAAGGTCAACAATGACCTTGTACCGACACGGACACTTTTCTTGACCTTTGATAGAGTTCAGCTGTCATCACGTATCAAAGTGGGCTACAAGGTTATTTCTGTTCGCCCCTATGTCCCGACACCTACGCCCTGCTACCAGTGTCAGCGTTTTAATCACACTCGCCAGTCTTGTTCCAATGCGGCTAAATGTGTCACTTGTGGCAGGGATGCCCATGAGGGTGACAGTTGACACAACAAGTAGACGGAGGTGGACAGTCAGGGTGACCATGCAGGTCCTCCTGCGACTGTCCCATCTACAAAGAAGAACGCTGTATCCAAGAAATTCGGGTCAAAGATAGAGTGTCCACCTCGGCTGCTCGCAAGCTATTTGCTAGTAGGAAGCCCACGCTGCTCCCAGCGGGAAAATACAGTACTGTCCTCGCCTCTCCTCGGACTATCAGGGAGGTGGCGACGCAGACATGCGATCTGACCTTCAGCACCACGGTCGTCCGTTCGGCCAGTGCTAAGATCGCGCGGTCGACGTCTCCTCTTCCTCCCGTCACCCCTCAGACACCAGCACCTTCATCGGCTTCTGCCAAGACGAAGACCCAGAAGTCAGATGCACGGGCCTTCAAGAAGGAACCGTTCCGTGCAGACTTCCTACGTACCTCGAACTCCCAGCTGTCGACCAGTACTTCCACTAAACGACCTTCCAAGAAGGCTCATAGGAAGCACAGTTCTCCTTCTCCGCCACGGCGCATTTCTTCTCCTGCGCCACCCAGCGGTTGCCGCCCCAGGCCGTCATCCGTTTCGCCTGGCCGCACCACTGGTAGCCGAACATCTGGCCGTACACCGGCGGAGGAAGCTCCTCCTCCCGGCCATATTAACGAGATGGCCAATGAACTTACAGAACCAATGGACGATGACTGTCCGCCTACTGATAGCGGCGGTAGTGCTCGCTCGAAGCCAGGCCCTCAGCGGCCTTCGAGGTGACCACTTCTTTCATCTTCCTTTTCTTCTTACGATGGCACTTATTCACTGGAATATTCGCAGCATTCGCTCCAACCGAGAGGACTTGAAGTTGCTGCTCCGCTTGCACCGTCCGCTCGTTGTAGCCCTCCAGGAAACGAAGCTACGCCCATGCGATCAAATTGCCTTGGCACACTACACCTCTGTGCGTTTCGACCTCCCCCTGTGGTAGGAATTCCGGCTCATGGAGGGGTTATGTTGCTGGTCCGGGATGATGTTTACTACGATCCCATCACGTTGCACACCGGCCTGCAGGCAGTTGCCATCCGAATTCCTCTCCCCACTTTTACATTTTCCATTTGTACCGTTTACACTCCATCGTCATCTGCCGTTACCAGGGCAGACATGATGCAAATTATTGCTCAGCTACCTGCACCATTTTTGTTAACTGGAGACTTCAATGCCCACCATCCCCTTTGGGGCTCTCCAGCACCCTGCCCGAGGGGCTCCCTGTTAGCAAACCTTTTCAACCAGCTCACTCTTGTCTGCCTCAATACTGGCACCCCTACTTTTCTTTCGGACACATCTCACACCTATTCCCATTTAGACCTCTCTATATGTACTCCCCAACTTGCACGCTGGTTTGAGTGGTATGCACTTTCTGATACATATTCGAGCGACCACTTCCCGTGACCGAGCGAGGTGGCGCAGTGGGTAGCACACTGGACTCGCATTCGGGAGGACGACGGTTCAATCCCGTCTCCGGCCATCCTGATTTAGGTTTTCCGTGATTTCCCTAAATCGCTTCAGGCAAATGCCGGGATGGTTCCTTTGAAAGGGCACGGCCGATTTCCTTCCCTAACCCGAGCTTGCGCTCCGTCTCTAATGACCTCATTGTCGACGGGACGTTAAACACTAACTACCACCACCACCACTTCCCGTGTGTTATCCATCTCCTGCAGCATACCCCCTCTCCGTGCTCCTCTAGTTGGACCATCTCCAAGGCAGACTGGGGGCTCTTCTCTTCCAGGGCGACCTTTCAGGATCAAACCTTCACAAGCTGCGATCGTCAGGTCGCGCACCTCACGGAAGTCATTCTCGCTGCTGCTGAATATTCCATCCCTCACCCTACTTCTTCTCCACGTCGCGTACCGGTCCCCTGGTGGACTGCAGCATGTAGAGACGGTTTACGTGCTCGTCGACGTGCTTTACGCACCTTTAAACGCTACCCTACAGTGGCGAATTGTATCAGTTATAAACGATTACGTGCGCAGTGCCGTCGTATTATTAAAGAAAGCAAGAAAGCCAGCTGGGCTGCTTTCACAAGCACCTTCAACAGTTTTACTCCTTCTTCTGTTGTCTGGGGTAGCCTGCACCGGCTATCTGGCACTAAGGTCCACTCACCAGTTTCTGGCTTGACGGTCGCGAATGACGTCCTTGTGGCCCCTGAGGATATCTCCAATGCCTTCGGCCGCTTTTTCGCAGAGGTTTCGAGCTCCGCTCATTACGGGGGAGGAAGGCAAGGTGGTAAACAGGCAGAGGAGGCTAGGCCACCTAACTTCCGCTCCTCGAATCGTGAAAGTTATAATGCCCCTTTCACCATGCGGGAACTCGAAAATGCACTTGCCCGGTCACGGTCCTCCGCTCCAGGGCCTGATTCTATTCATATTCAGATGCTGAGGAGCCTTTCTCCTGCGGGTAAAGGTTTCCTTCTTCGTACTTATAATCGCATCTGGATTGAGGGTCATGTTCCCACATGCTGGTGCGAGTCTATTGTTGTCCCGATTCCTAAGCCAGGGAAGGACAAGCACTTGCCTTCGTTATCGACCCATCTCCCTTACCAGCTGTGTCTGTAAGGTGATGGAGCGAATGGTTAACTCGTTTGGTTTGGCTGCTCAAATCTCGACGCCTACTTACCGATGTACAATGTGGATTTCGTAGGCGCCGCTCTGCTGTTGACCATCTGGTTACCTTGTCGACCTTCATTATGAATAACTTCTTGCGGAAGTGCCCGACCGCGGCTGTGTTCTTTGATTTGGAGAGGGCTTACGACACCTGTTGGAGGGCGGGCATTCTCCGCACCATGCATACATGGGGCCTTCGCGGTCGCCTCCCTCTTTTTATTCGTTCTTTTTCAATGGATCACAGGTCAGGGTACGTGTGGGTTCTGTCCTGTCACACCTTTCGCCAAGAGATTGGGTTGCCACAGGGCTCAGTTTTGAGCGTCGCTCTCTTCGCCATCGCTATCAATCCAATAATGGATTGCCTCCCAGCTGATGTATCAGGCTCCCTTTTCGTGGACGATTTTACCATCTATTGCAGCGCGCAGTGTACACGTGTCCTGGAGCGCTGTCTTCAGCGTTCTCTTGACCGTCTTTACTCCTGGAGTGTCGCCAATGGCTTCCGTTTTTCTGCCGAGAAGACGGTCTGTATTAACTTCTGGCGCTACAAAGAGTTTCTCCCACCGTCCTTACGACTCGGTCCCGCTGCTCTCCCATTCGTGGAGACAACAAAATTGTTAGGTCCTACATTTGACAGGAAACTTAGCTGGTCTCCACACGTCATATTTGGCTGCCCGTTGTACCCGTTCTCTAAATGTCCTCCATGTTCTCAGTGGTATGTCGTGGGGAGCGGATCGAACCGTCCTACTTCACCTAGATCGGTCGATCGTCTGCTCCAAGCTGGATTATGGGAGCTTCGTATACTCCTCTGCACAGCCATCCATCTTACACCGCCTGAACTCCATACAACATCGGGGTTTACGACTTGCGATCGGGGCGTTTTATACTAGTCCCGTCGAGAGTCTTCATGCTGAAGCTGGTGAATTGCCACTGACCTACCGGCGCGATATACTGCTTTGTCGGTATGCCTGTCAGCTACTGTCAATGCCCGACCACCCGTCTTATCATTCCTTTTTTGACGACTCTCCCGATCGTCAATACGGGTTGTATGTCTCTGCCCTGCTACCCCCTGGAGTCCGCTTTCGTCGCCTCCTTCAGCACCTTGATTTTTCGCTCCCTGCAACCTTTAGAGTGGGCGAGAGCCACACGCCACCTTGGCTCCAGGCTCAGTTTCGCGTTCACCTTGACCTCAGCACGCTCCCAAAGGAGGTTACTCCCGGTTCGGTATACCGCTCCCGTTTTGTCGAACTTCGTTCGAAGTTCATTAATATGACCTTCATTTATACAGATGGCTCTATGACCAATGACGGGGTCGGGTGTTCTTTTATTGTCGGGGCACAAAGTTTCAAATACCGGCTCCATGGCCATTGTTCGGTCTTCACAGCTGAGCTCTTTGCCCTCTACCAGGCTGTTCTTTACATCTGCCGCCATCGACATTCTGCTTATGTCATCTGCTCTGATTCCCTGAGCGCCATCCAGAGCCTCAGTGATCCGTATCCGGTTCACCCTTTCGTGCACTGGATCCAACGCTCTCTTCAGCAGCTGGTGGACGACGGTTCTCCGGTTAGCTTTGTGTGGGTTCCTGGCCATGTCGGTATCCCTGGGAACGAAGCTGCAGATGCCGCGGCCAAGGCTGCGGTCCTCCAGCCTCGGACAGCTTCTTGTTGTGTCCCTTCATCAGATTATAGCAGGGTCATTTGTCGGCGCATTTTATCGCTGTGGCATGCCGATTGGGCTGCACTTACGGACAAGCAGCTTCGGGCCTTGAAACCTCTTCCCGCGGCTTGGACGTCCTCCTCACGCCCTTCTCGGCGGGAGGAGGTCGTTTTGGCCCGGTTACGAATTGGACACTGCCGGTTCAGCCATCGCCATCTGCTGACGGCTGCGCCGGCGCCGTTCTGCCCATGTGGGGAATTGCTGACGGTCCGCCACATTTTAACGTCCTGTCCGGATTTTACTACACTGCGTCTTGATCTTGGCCTGCCATGTACTCTAGATGCCATTTTAGCGGATGACCCAGGAGCAGCTGCTCGCGTTCTTCGTTTTATCAACTTGACAAACCTGTCTAAGGCCATTTGACAGGCATAGGATTAAAAAAACAGCATAATCAATCTTTTATCTTGTTTTCCATTTTAGTTGCTGTTTTAAACTTGTGCCTCGCGGTGCATTCCTAACGTAGTCTGGGCGCTAATGACCATTGAAGTTGTGCGCCCTAAAACCACAAAAAAAACTGAAGCCAGTATCAAGATTTCTGGCACAGAAATTGTGGTTTACATTTGTGTTAATATCTGATCAATTGTTGAGCTAGTTGTTGGTGTAGCTCTTGTAGGAGAGTCTATGGTGGCTTTTATGTTATATGTTTCCAGTAGGGTCATCAAGCTTCGCTGGTCTTTTGAGATTTCTTGAAAATCAAGGTTAAAATCTCCACATATGATCACTGATTTGTTGAAATGTTTTATAGTATTTAAAGCTGCTTCTAATTGATGAAAGAAATCATTTACGTTCACATCAGGGCTTCTATATACACAGTTTTTGAAGTATCTGCAGTTGAACTCTTTGCATTAAAATTAATAATCGTCTTTCTCTTGAGCTAACAGTTCAATCTTTGGATGTAATTATGGAGAATGATGATGAGTCATGGAGGGTCATGTATATCTGTTAAACGTGGCATTGATTATTGTAACATAAAACCTATTGAAGTCTGCAAGTTTCGTGATTGATATTGCATCTTTAGGCAGCCAGAAACGTTTTTCAGCTCATCTGTACATAAAATTTCAACTTCACTTAATTTGTTTCAAAATGATAGGACATTTTGATGAATCAGCATGAAATTAAAGGATTTTTTAGGCTTTGGCATATTTAATTGATCACTTACCTTTACCTTGGGAAAAGAAAAGCAGTACTTCCAGCACACCTGAATGATTTTTATTGACAACTGCGCCTATTCTTCTATTATTATTTTCTTCTGTGTCTGGCTCCCCTGGTAGTTGTTCAGCTGCTGCTCCTACTGTTGACAATATTGCTGCTGGTGTTAGAGCTGGGTGTGCAATTGGTAGAGCTGTTACTGCATTCATTGTTGTTGCTGTGCCTGACTATTGGAGGCACCTTGTTCCTTCTTTTGTTTTTGATGTTGGTGAGTGAGGTCTTGCTGGCGTTGTTTCCTTCGAATATTTGGGGGGCTAATCCAGGATGATTTTGCTTTTGAGTGTTTGCTCGTCGGAAAAATTGATACCTCTTGATAATAATTTCTTCAGTTTTTTCCCCATGTTGTTAACGTGCAATCCATGTAATGTGTGGAATCTGCGCCCAATATTGTTAACATTTACGAGTTCTACATTTCTGAAATGTTTGCAAAGTAATGAAATTTGTTGGTTGGCATTGATTATTTCTTTATTTACGCATGATCAAGACGGTAAGTCATGCCTATGTGGGATGTTCAGCACTAGAACTAAAAAGGTGCTTAGGACAGTTGACACACAAATGTTTTTGTTTTGCTTTGTGTGTTTCGTTTGAAGATTTTGTTGTGCTAATTGGTGGGTCAAATTACGTATATACAGAGGATAAGTCAGCAACGTCTATGGCTCGTACATGCTTGCAAACTTCCGATATAGAAGCACCAGGCTTTATGTAAGCGATTGTTTGTACACTGCACTGACCGTTCAGAAGGCGAGCAAATCCACGACCATGTCTGTCTGCCATCACCATTACTTTTCTTCGTTTAGGTTTCTCTGCATGTTTAGAAGGCCCACCGGAGTTACGGCCAAACAATTCAGTATCAGCGCTGGACAAACACTTGATATTTAGTTCACGCAAGTGTTCAGGTGTTTCAGTTTCATTTCCTTTCATAAAAGTAGTTAAGTTGTTAGGCATTATTTTGGATGCATCACTCCGCGTATTTGTAGTTTCATATTCAGCGCGGAAGTTAGTTTTATCACATGCAAAATGTTTCTTATCTTGCACAGTTGATTGCACACTGAACCTGCTTGTAAACGCGATATTAGGCTCATACAATAAGCTTAATTGAGAATGAGGCACTTTGTTTTTCACTTTGCCTGGAATTTCGTGGTTACTGTGAGGCAAGTTTGACGAGCGAACTACAAAACCTTGCGTCCGGAAAGTGTGAACCTACATCAGAGTATTAATGGTTAGTTGCAGACTACTTACACGATCATTTAACTTTATGATTTCATCACTACAATTCGTGCACACGCTGTTTTTATCGGTGTAATTTTCACTTTTTTCGCATGAACACTATGTTTATCAACACTAGCCGCCATCTTGACCTCATGAAATATGCTATTCAATACCGCTTCAACCGCACGCGAGCTATGTGCCGGACATCAATCATGATGGAAGTACATCGCTATTCTGTCATGCAGTGAAACATCTTGTAGTAACATCGGTAGAACATTGCGTAGGAAATCAGCATACATTGCACCATTTAGATTGCCATCGATAAAATGGGGGCCAATTATCCTTCCTCCCATAATGCCGCACCATACATTAACCTGCCAAGGTCGCTGATGTTCGACTTGTCGGAGCCATCGTGGATTTTCTGTTGCCCAATAGTGCATGTTATGTCGGTTTACGTTACCGCTGTTGGTGAATGAGGCTTCGTCGCTAAATAGGACGCTTGCAAAACATCTGTCATCGTCCCGTTATTTCTCTTGTGCCCAGCGGCAGAACTGTGCACGACGTTCAAAGTCGAGACCATGCAATTCCTGGTGCATAGAAATATAGTACGGGTGCAATCGATGTTGATGTAGCATTCTCAACACCGACGTTTTTGAGATTCCCGATTCTCGCCCAATTTGTCTGCTACTGATGTGCGGATTAGCCGCGACAGCAGCTAAAATACCGACTTGGGCATCATCATTTGTTGCAGGTCGTGGTTGAAGTTTCACATGTGGCTGAACACTTCCCGTTTCCTTAAATAACTTAACTACCCGGCGAACGGTCCGGGCACTTGGATGATGTCGTCCAGGATACCGAGCAGCATACATAACACACGCCCGCTGGGCATTTTGATCACAATAGCCGTACATCAACACGATATCGACCTTTCCCGCAATTGGTGAACGGGTCATTTTAACACGGGTAATGTATCACGAAGCAAATACCGTCCGCACTGGCGGGATGTTACGTGATAGCACGTACGTATACGTTTGTGACTATTATAGCGCCGTCCATCACAAAACGAAAAAAGTGGTCCAACTAAAACATCCATATGTCTTTAGATACTACACGAATATGTAATAAAAAAATGGGGGGTTCATATTTAAAAAACGCAGTTGATATCCGTTTCACCTACGGCAGCGCCATCTAGCGGACCAACCATAGCGCCATCTGGTTTCCCCCTTCAAGCTAGACAAGCTTCGTTCTTAGTTGTTTTTTCATTTGACGCTTATTTCGTGAGATATTTGGCCCGGTCACTATCAATGGACCACCCTGTAAAGAGATGCTGAATGCAATTTTGGCTGTCAGAAGAGCAACATGTGATACCTAGAATATCGTCAAATGACATTTCACAAAATCCAAAAAAATTCTGGTCGTATCTTAAGGCTTAGTGGTACAAACGTTAGTGTCCAGTCCCTAGCGAATGAGACAGGAACTGAAATTGAAAATAACAAAGCAAAACCTGAAGTGCATAACTCTGTTTTCCTTTGTAAAGGAACAACTCAAAATATGAGAATTAAATTTGGACAATTCTCTTTAATACTTACTTCATTCATCATTTCAGTGATAGTGGTGTTGAGAAGCAGTATAGAATCTGACACTGACAGGGATTCCATCAGGGCCTGGAGCTTTGTTCAACTTTGATGCATACTCAGCTGAAATCATTAGAGTTTGTCCCTCTTCTAACTGTAATTATTATAGATCCCTTTTCTTGGGAAAAGGCACATGTCACACCCATCTATAAGAAGGGTAGTAGAAGCTATTCACAAAACTACCATCCAGTGTCCTTGGCATCAATTTGAGTTCAGAATAGGTTTTAATAGTCCACAACAAACATAATGAGGTATCTTGAACAGAATGACCCCCTCAGTGCCAGCCAACACGGATTTCTAAAACATCAGTCATGTGAAACCCAACTTACAAAGTTTTCAGTACATCACGTGAGAAAAGTGCATCAAGGCAACCAGGTAGAAGCAATGTTTCTCGATTTCCAAAAAGCATTTGAGTTAGTACTGCAGCTATGCTTATTCTCAAAAGTATGACTTGATACCCAATATGGTCGAATTTGTGACTGGTTTGAGGACTTTTTGGTAGGGAGGGCACAGCATATTCTCTTGGACAGAGGGTCGTCATCAAATCTAGAAATTACTTCGGACGTGCCGAAGGGAAGTGTGCTGGTACCCTCGCTGTTCATGTTGTATATTAATGACCTTGCAGACAATATTAATAGTGAAATCAGGAGGAGGAGATTAATGATCTCGTTGTCGATGGGACATTAAACGCTAGAGACAGAGCACAAGCTTGGATTGGCGATGGAAGGGGAAGAAAATCGGGCGTGCCTTTCAAAGGAACCATCGTGGGATTTGCCTGAAGTTATTTAGGGAAATCATGAAAAACCTAAATCAGAATGGCTGGACCCAGGTTTGAACTATTATTCTCCTGAAAGCAGGCTTTTTGCAGATGATGCATTTATCTATAATGCAGTACTATGTGAGAGAAGCTGCATAAATATTCAGTCAGATCTTGATAAGATTTCTGAACATTTAGAGTAAGTTGCCAATCTCTGCACCACATTGAAATGTAGTTTTCCACTTCACAAAACGAAAAAAATGTATCCTGTGACTATAATAACAAAGAGTCACTGATGGAATCAGCCAACTCATAGAAATACCTGGGTGGAACACTTTGTGGGGATATGAAATGAAGTGAAATGACCAGATAGGTTCAGTTGTGGGTAAAGCAAGTGGTAGGCTTCGGTTTATTGGTAGAATACTGCGAAAGTGCAATCAGTCTGCAAAAGAGATTGCTTACAAATCACTCATGTGACCTATTCTACAATATTGTTCAAGTGTGTGGGACTCCTACCAGATAGGACTAACAGGGATAATTGAATGTATACAGAGAAGGGTAGCACAAATGGTCAAATTTGTTTGATCCGCTGGAGAGTGTCACAGAGATACTGAAGCAACTGACCTGGAAGACTTAAAGATTGTTAACAGACTTGCTCGGCATAGACATAAACTAAGTTTCAAGAACCAGCTTCAAATAATGACTCTCGTTATACTGCAACCCCCTATGTATCGCTCACATATGGATCGTGACCCTAAGATTGTTTAGAATAATTACTGCACGCACAGAAGCATTCAATCACTCTTCCCGCATTACATATTAGGATTCCTTCCTGTTCCATTCCATAACTGGTACAATGGGACGTACTCTCTGCCATGCACCCCACAGTGGTTTGCGGATTATAGACGTAGATGTAGACAGGAGAAAATTTAAAAATACAGTATTGAAGCAGGTGCTGGGAATACAAATGTTTAAAAAATGAGATTTGCATTTCCTGTCAAATTGCTAAGCAGGAAAGGCTAGAGGACAAATGTCAGAATTTAGAAGCGTATTTCACTAGGGGAAATATAGATAGTGCCTACAGGAAAATTAAAAGGGCTTTTGGGAAAAGAGAAGCAGCTTTATGGATATCAAGAGCTCAGGTGATAAACCAGTCCTAAGCCAAGAAGGGAAATCTGGAAGCTGGAAGGATTATATGGAGGATGTGTACAAGAGATGAATTTGAAAACAATATTATAGAAAGGGAAGTGGATTTAGATGATGATATGGGAAATATGATATCACAAGAAGAATTTGGTAAACCTCCGAAAGATCAAAATCGAAACAAGGCCCTGGGAGGAGATGATATTTCATCAGAACTACTGATAGCCTTGAGAGAGCTAGCCATGATACACTACTCGCCATTAATACATTTGTCCAATGAATACCCGTTTTATCATCTGCATTTCTTCTTGGTGTAGCAATTTTATACTAGAACTGATTTCTCAGGATCTGTGCACCCAAATTGCGTGAAAATGTAATCACATGTCTATGCCCAGGCGTATCAAGGCCGTTCTTACGGCCAGAGGTGGTTGTTCTGGGTACTGAGCCAAACAGAGCTCGGATGGCGTGTACAGGTACAGCTGCCCATGCAGCTTCAACACGATACCACAGTTCATCAGTAGTAGTGACTGGCGTATTGTGACGAGCCAGTCGCTCGACCACCATTATCCAGATCTCTCACCAACTGAAACGTCTGGTCAATGTGCTGGCCAGGACAGCAGTCGAACATTTTCTGTATCCAGAAAGACCCGTACAGGACCTGCAACATGCGGTCGTGCATTATCATGCTGAAATGTAGGGTTTCGCAGGGATCGAATGAAGGGTAGAGCCACGGGTCGTAACACATGCGAAATATAGCGTTCGCATTGACGGCACTTCGAACAGTGGACAAGAGGTGACCGAGACGTGTAACCAATGCCACCCCATACCATCACGCCGGATGATACGCCAATATGGCGATGACGAATACACGCTTCCAGCCGACCGGTGTGGCCAAGCGGTTCTAGGCGCTACAGTTCGGAACCGCGCGACCGCTACGGTCGCAGGTTCGAATCCTGCCTCGGGCATGGATGTGTGTGATGTCCTTAGGTTAGTTAGGTTTAAGTAGTTCTAAGTTCTAGGGGACCAATGACCTCAGATGTTGAGTCCCATAGTGCTCAGAGCCAACACGCTTCCGGATGCGACCATCATGATGCTGTAAACAGAACCTGGATTCATACGAATAAAATGACGTTTTGCCATTCGTGCACCCGGGTTCGTCGTTGAGTACACCATCGCAGGCGCTTCTGTCTGTGATGCAGCGTCAAGGGTAACCGCAGCCATGGTCTCCGAGCTGATAGTCCATGCTGCTGCAAACGTCGTCGAACTGTTCGTGCAGATGGTTGTTGTCTTGCAAACGTCCCCCCCCCCCCCCCCCCACCTGTTGACTCAGGGATCGAGACGTGGCTGCACGATCCGTTTCAGCCATGCGGATAAGATACCTGTCATCTCGAGTGCTAGTGAGGCCGTTGGGATCCAGCACGGCGTTCCGTATTACCCTCCTGAACCCACCGATTCTATGTTCAGCTAACAGTCATTGGATCTCGACCAACGCGAGCAGATATCGCGATTCGATAAACCGCAATCGCGATAGACTGCAATCCGACCTTTATCAAAGTCGGAAACGTGATGGTACGCATTTCTCCTCCTTACACGAGGCATCACGACAGCGTTTCACCAGGCAAGGCCGGTTAACTGCTGTTTGTGTGTGAGAAATTGGTTGGAATCGTTCCTCATGTCAGCACGTTGTAGGTGTCGCCATAGGCGCCAACCTTGCGTGAATGCTCTGAAAAGCTAATCATCTGCATATCACAGCATCTTGTTCCTGTCGGTTAAATTTCGCGTCTGTAGCACGTCATCTTCGTGGTGTAGCGATTCTAATGGCCAGTAGTGTATTTGAAAGTGTAAATATTGATATTAAGACTTATACTATTAACCCTCTGGAGTATGTCATTCCAAACTGTCATAATTAATACTGTTTCTAGTCAGCTGAGTTGATTCAATAAAGCTCCAGCCTCATTTCACACGAGTGATTTTTCAAATGTATTATTAGCAATATGTGTGAGGGCATTGATAACGCCGTCCCTCTCTTGCTGACCAACGTGTTTTTGATAAACCTTTTACCGTTTTGCTTCCTGGTTTCATGAAAGGAGGTGGTTTATCCCAGCGCTGTGTAGAAGCAGAGAAAAAAAATCATAAAGGTTTTGCACTACATTGAAAAATGAACATGCTTCCCGACAATAGCTTGCAGCAGTAATGCCGACTAAATTCAAAGAAAGTGATGTACAAGGCACATTAAAGAACGAAATTCGAAAGTGCATTATGAGTGCCTGCAAACCAGTGAGAGTTCCTGACATATTGCTTGTGTTGTCATATGACCGGCCTCTACAGTCAGTAATATCAATGGAATTTGTAGATAGGAGTTTTAGTACGGCCTCGGGTAAGGTTTCGGACTTGTGTCCTAGGTTTGGTAAAAACAGATGGAAACGTTCAACAGGTTCACCATCTCGTTCACATATCGTAATATGATAGTAGATTCTACTACGGACATTTCACGTATTGATCAACTATCTATTATAGAGAAATATTTGGCCTGTTTTATTTCTCTTATAATTTTTTTTTTATTCGTTCAAAAAGAAACACTTATTTCATCACAGATTGTTGAAGAAAGATATCTTGTATGTCCCTGCCCTGGATTTCCGTATCGTTCGATGTGCTCTGCGAGAAAAGGATCAAACTCGGTTATGAGTTCAAGAGACATCATAAATTGACCATTATGTAATGTATCTTTCAACGTGTCAACATAGGGGAAGTCCGGGACTTGTTAGCGTCTTCACTACTGCAAACACCCTTTTCAACACACTGCGCCAGTGCATTTTTTCTGCCTCAACATACTACTCGAAATGGTTACGTATTGTTCCTAAAGTGCCTATTTTCTTGTTAAGAGTGATAACTCAGAATGTTTGTGTTCAAGTGAATTCTCATGATGAGATAAAATATTAGAAATATTTTTCCAGTCTGCAGTACCATTAGTAGCAAACGCGGCCTTACCTTTCGAACAATTTACGTGGTGAACAAAAAACAGCACCGGTGCTACAGGAGTATACTAGAAAATCACGCAACGTTGATTCACCATTTAAAAGTTTGAACAAAAATGTATTTTACCGCAAATATCCGGTTTTTTCGCCTGTTGATCTTCTTTAATTAGAAAATCACCGTTACAGTTTTGATTAATGTCACATTGTAAGAGAATCTCAATTGTTGATTCACGAAAAACTGTGTCGAGTCAGACATTACCATTCTGCAGGATCATCACTGACGAGGTTACAAAAAGAAGTATGTCAATGAAACTCGAAGTCTGAAGAAAACCAAATTGTTCCTTTTTTAACTTTTATTTCTTCTGTATACTTCTTTCACAACAGTTGCAGTGCCAGAAATATCATCCGTACTACTTGAATTTTTCGCAAAAAATGTTGCTCTTTCGACTTCGAATTTATTTACTCTGCCAAGCGCTTTTAGAATATTGGCTTCTCGTTATTGCATTTCCTTCCACAATTTCCGAACAATGCCGCCCCCGCTTAATTTTGACGAGTGCTTTTTTCATTGTATCCAGTTCCGATTTTCTTCTTTTGTTTTGACTGTTGATCGGCAATTTTGTAAGTGCCTCAATATGAATAACAATCTCTCTTTCTTTCCTTTTACAATCGTACTACACCGCACATGAGCACAAAGCTTTTTACTTTGAACAGGGCACACGAGCACAAGAATTTTTCCTTTGAACACGGAGGATTGAACTGACCAACTAGGATTACTCGACGTAACTGTGCTATGAAAGAACGAAATGCAGAATAATATAATTTCACGGCCGCTTTTCTCAGTAGAAGCGCACCTGCCAGCTGGAATTCATCTCGTAAAGAAAACGGGACACTCCCTTTTTTGGCGTCCGTTTCCAGCGTCGCCGGAATTTTAGCTCGGACACAAACTGCAAAATTATTTGCTTTTTAAATTAGGAACACAGTGTTAAGAATATTCAGAACACGTTTATTGCTGTGAAGTGTGCTGGAGCGGCTCTTCCCCACTTATTCTTATAACATTTTTCTGTGGGCAGAGAAGACACACTACAAAGCTTAAGACACCACATCAACTGCCAACAAGACTACTTGCATTTGCGCGTAGACATATCAGCAGTATCCACACAAATGACACCTTTTGTTCCAACATAAAATAAAAGTAAACTTCCTCGAAGAAAAAAACCTTTTTTAAGAAGTTTAATATTAAAGTTGCAATGCCACGTACTATTCGATTGCACAGAGTAGGGAACTTATGTTTACTGTGCTGCAGCCTGCACGATATCAGACAAACGAAAGTTGGTTTCTTCTTCTTTCTTCACCAAAAAAGTAAAAATCTTATTTACTTAGTTAAACTATCTAATAACGTGTGAAATACACTTCACAACAGTCTGCTTATGTTCTTTTCGTATAAACATGTGTTTTAAAATGTACAACATTCCGAGTATCAACATGTTTTGTTAAACGGTTCTCATTAAATAAGAGCTCAGATATTGAAGACCACAGAGCCTTCACATTAATTACAGTAATGGAGGGTTGACTTGATACTTTACCATGATTTTTACTTAAACTAATCAGAAGATTCTTAAATACTGTTGACATGTGTGGCCATCAGTATGTAAAACCCGACTCTAGAAGTAATTTATCACAGCTTTTCATGGGTCCCGGAATTTTCATGGGGGAAAATATGGTAGGGTTAAGTAGAAGCCGACAACATTCTCAGAATAATGTTTCAAACATATTGTAGATTGCCGTCCTGGGAGCTTACTTCAAAATATTTTGAACAATGATGATGATGATGATGATGATGATGATGATGATGATGATGATGATACCAGACAGAAACCCAATGTTAAATTTCCATTCAGTCGCTTAAGTAAACTATGTATGTTTCCAAGCTTGTATTGTCAAATTTTGTTCTTAAGGCTTATTTAAAGTAGCAAGTTGTTTAGCAATATTATAATTTTTGTCGTTTGTAAGCGCAGTTATTTTAAAACGTAAAAGGTTGAAATGAGTACAGAGCAAATAATGGCGCACCGCTCACGATGCCGCCCTAGGCCCGTGCCTGGTGAGCCTATATGTAAATCCACCACTGCTCACCACCGTACTCCCAAACCTCTGCAGCAGTGTGTGGAGCCTTCTTAAGAGCCTGCATAGGATGCAGCTGCTTTCTTGACCTATCTGAGGCTACACATGAATACACTCAGCTTAGATGACATCTGGGTGAATGTCTCCCCAGACAAGACATGTATTTTACAGCCTGCAGGTGCACTGTACGTTCTGTGTTTTGAGGTGCACATTTTTTGTGATTGTTACCTCAGTTAACTTTTTCTTGTGAAAATAACCTTCACAACAGCGAATATGCAAACAGAAGAAATCTTAATTACATTTGTACGCCATAATTAGGTACAGTGTAACCATCCTTTTTAAGCCGATCCAAATGGAAATGGAGATCTATAAACTGATTTTCTGTGTATCTTTCTGTGGTGTCACCGCCAGACACCACACTTGCTAGGTGGTAGATTAAATCGGCCGCGGTCCATTTAGTACATGTCGGACCCGCGTGTCGCCACTGTGTGATCGCAGACCTAGCGCCACCACAAGGCAGGTCTCGTGATACGAACAAGCACTCGCCCCAGTTGTACGGACGACCTAGCTAGCGACTAGATGTACGAAGCCTTTCTCTCTCATTAGCCGAGAGACAGAATAGCCTTCAGCTAAGTTAATGGCTACGAACTAGCAAGGCGCCATTAGCCTTACAGTGATTGTAATTAAAGTCTCCTGTGTATCGTCAAGAGCGATGTACCACAATGATTAATGCTATGAAGAAAAGTACGTAGCTGGATTAATACTTATCTTTAATCAATTACGTAGCCTGTTCCAGTACTTCACGCCCGTCTGCGTTAGTCTAGCGTGCATTTTCAGCCATCTCGATCTACAAGGTGTTGGCCCAGCTGCCGACACATCACTTTCAATATAGTAAATGTCTTCAAATCAATCATTTTTTGTGGGAACTCCAAGACATGATCACTTCCCATAGGTATTTACAGTAAATGCTTTATA
Organism: Schistocerca piceifrons; assembly: GCF_021461385.2. NCBI lineage: Eukaryota > Metazoa > Arthropoda > Insecta > Orthoptera > Acrididae > Schistocerca > Schistocerca piceifrons. The sequence goes on from NC_060144.1 coordinate 82,941,418, forward strand.
TGTAAATGTCTGGATATGGCTGAGAAACACAAGATATCAGCATTTAAAGTAATTCGTAAGCCTTGCTTGCACATCTGCAGTGGGTTGTTCTTTTTCCAGTAGCAGTTTATACTCTTCCTTTGTAGCAATTGTTTTCTCATAGTACGCAAGTTTTAGTTTTTGATTTCTCTTTCTTCCATTTCCACTTCTCCTTTTCAGATGCATAACACATTAAGCGCATTTACATGAGTAAAAGCACTTTTAATACGGAATAGTTCTTAAGGCCTGTGGAATGACATTATTTGTGGGAACTAATACTGATTCGGCAATTTCTATAGTTAGCAATATTGTGGAGAACAATTTTCTGCCTTCATAAAAATGTATTTCTCCAGCAAGGACAACCAAATCGTTATATGAAAATCGTTAACAAATACTCCAGTTTTAATATAATACAGGTAATTATAAACCGTGTTCTGTCTGTCTATAGTTTTAATTAATCTTTCCTTAATCTCGATTCTCTGGAAAGTACACTTTACACCAGTCAATTCCCATGTATTCTTATAGCCCCAGTAGACAAATTGCAGAACGCTGTTAAACACAACAGCTATTCTGTAAACCATCCAATAGCTTACACCGCACACAAGTAATTGGCACAGCGTATAGCAGAGCACATTCTAAATACTGCTAATAGGTGTTTAACACTCTTAGACAGTCTTCGGAATGGATGGTGTATTTGACTACGTGGAAGTTAAAAACTGTTTCCTGTCTGGTAATACTATGTTCTTTAGTCAAGGAACACGTAAAGTTTGTATAATGCTCTGAAATGCGTCTATGAAAAAGTCGACAAGATGATACGCCATTGGGTGAACAAAGATATTGGTAGTCATATATATAAATTTAGTCCGCAGCCCGTGGTTGTGCGGTAGCGTTCTTGCTTCCCACGCCCGGGTTCGATTCCCGGCGGGGTCAGGGATTTTCTCTGCCTCGTGACGACTGGGTGTTGTGTGCTGTCCTTAGGTTAGTTAGGTTTAAGTAGTTCTAAGTTCTAGGCGACTGATGACCATAGATGTTAAGTCCCATAGTGCTCAGAGCCATTTGAACCATTTTTATATAAATTTGCTCTACAATGGCGTTTCATCCACATGAAACTGTTTGTGCCAATTGTCTTATCAATGTTAATAATCACATTGTTTATACGCAAGAAGACTACCAAAGAATTGAGACCATGGCTTGACGTTAGGTACTCAAACATCTTCATGTTTTTGAAAACCACTGGAAAAGCCTGCATCATATCCAGGTCCGTGAGGTAAGTCATCTACAAGTGGGTATTGCAATATTTCATGCATCCATTCATTAGTGCAGCCATTTTAATGTTGGTCAGTTCAACTTTATATGGTATAGCCACAGGATTTTTATATTTCCTCGAAATGGTTTCCAGTGCTTCCTTGCTGATTTCTTCAATTACCATCCGTGAGAAATAGTGTCAACGTAAACGAGCATTTCTCCTGCACAGGGGTGACAATTTGACAGCAAAACTTAGAAAGCCAAGATAACTAAAAAAGCGTTTTCTTGGATTACTGGTTTAGACAGAACTATGCTGTCAACATCGGATATTACGCTTTTGAAATTTCACAACATATACTATGACAGCATAGCTCCGTCGCAACTGGTTTTTATCGATCAAGGGGTGTGAAGTTTTCTTCAGTTACCATACACTGCAGATCAAATCAACCCTAATGATATAAGTAATATACGTCTCACAGAGATTAACTTTAAGAATTTACCATATTGACAATATAAATGCTCCTCACATTTCCTTCTTTAATATTACAGGTCATCCCTTCTTGGCAATTCACTTGTTCACAGATTTTGGAGAATATTTAATCACAGTAAGGTTACAAAATGGTTCTGTAATGATTATAAGCACCAGTTTGTGGCACACTTCTTAGCAAGAAAAAATTAAATATTCTTATAATCACAGAGAACCATGGAAAAGAATCTCGTAATGGAGGTGGACTGTAGGACATATTTCGTACAACTATTGTTATATGATGGTAGTTTGATGAGTGTCATAAAAGCTACCAATAATGTTGTTGTTGTTAGAAGAACCGAGATTATTTCTCAGTAAAGTCGTCTTTGATGTGGGGAAAACATGGCTCGGGGTGTCCATGTTTTCATCACATTGAAAGAGTATTTTACAAGTTGGACGAGATACACATTTTTACAGTTAGGCAACCACATTCTTGACTGATCATAACGTGTTTCAAGCAACTAGATTTTTCGAGGTGCAGAATAAGAAGGCACGTTTGTCTATGTCCTACATGACAAATTCGTTGCAGAATCAGTTAGAGTCCCAGTTTGCACAGTTCTGTGACTGCCTTTAGTGGAGCATCGTTCCAGGCCCCTTATTGGCAATCCAATTTTGTGTGCCTGTCCTCTTCCTCTTTGAAATCCAATCCAGCTCTAAACGACTGAGCAACGAATCACAATAAGTATTATTATACCGTCTTTGTCTCTTAATTTATAAGAAGTATGTCTGTTAGGTCTATATGTATTAAAACAATCCGCAGAAGTGTTATCACTACGTTAGAACAAAAAAAGCAATAATTTTCATCATTTTCGATACAGTCTCATCATATTTTAACAATTCCTTGTATTGTTTCTTCGACTCTATATCATGATAATTGTTTGAAGTTTAATGTTAGTAAGGGGAATGTAAATAAGACAGTTAGGACATATTAATGTACTCCTAGGCTTGGGTAGCAGGATGAAAGATGGATGTTAATAAAGAAATAATTCTTGAATTAATTTAATCTGTGTGACTTATATTCCCAGAATGAAATAATACATGGATATATCAAAAAGTTAAGTAGGACACCCTGTATATAAGATGGCAAATGCAAATGATCAAGGATGCACCTACGTCAGGAGATCACATAATGGGCAGGAATGCACAATCTCTAAAAATAAACAAACATTTTCAACACAAAATTACGTTTCTTTAGTTGGCACATGTACGTTTTTTGTTCCAAACCGAAAACTCTAGGCACAATTAATGACATACTTGGCTTTCCTGCCCTAAGCCTTATATCTTTTGGAACACTTTGTGGCTCCATCTTCAGTGTTTAAAGTCTGTTTCTGCCGTAATTCTGTATTGCGGTAATGCAAGTTTCCTGCTTTGGTTGTAGCCGAGAAGCTTCAGGACAACCATTGCTCTGTGCATTACAGAAGAAACTGTGGCGCTGTTGCCGCCGTTTAAAGATTATGTTTCAGAAGTTCTGAGGTTTAGAAGAGTCAAAACAAGTCTGCCATAACTAACTGTACAAGCAAAATGAAAGGCAGATGGCACAATCTCAGAACATAGACGAGCCTGAAGGACTCGCAGTTGCACGTGACTGCCATGTGGGCGAGAGAGATGCTCACATTGAAAGCTTCATGGTATGGATCGATTCTGATTGTCCCGTTTCGATGTGTGGCTACGGATCGACGAAAAAGAGATGATGACACTGTTTATGCGAAGTCTGTTGTTCTCTAATATCTCCTCCCTCCATCATTTTCGGTAAAAACCCTACATTATTTGCACCTAGAAAGTACTCAGTTTCCTTGTTCCCAATTTTTTGTGCAGAATACAGACTACCCGTTAAGTTACCATGTGTACAATATGTTACCTCGCATACTTTCCACCACATGTGTTTGGGAGAGGCAGCACTGTAGTTTGGACGGACAGCTGAATCGCTGTTCGGCCGAATCAGAATCCAGTGTCTGTCATGCATATTTTGGTTTTCTGTGGTTTTTCTATTTCATTTAAGGCAAATGATTGGTTGCCTTCTCCTCAAAGGAACCATCATGTTTTCAGTACACAGTACGCTTGGTAATGTTTTGCAGCTTATACCTTCCACCTCCTGAGAGGATATATATCTATGTCATGGATCATCATCATTTACCCCTACCCTTAATCTTTATGGGTTATTCAGCGCCCTCAGTCCTTTGTATTCTCGCTGTTCTACATACAAGTCATACATACATAACACTAATACAACTAGGTGCTTGGCTCCCCCAGCCTTTTTGCCTTAGATGTGAGAGTAGGAATGCAGAGCGACAAGTCATTTCCAAAACAGGTGCCATTGATGAATACAGGTCCCATCCCATTTTAGCGCCATCTATCACACAGCAGCGTGTCCTCCCCCCAGGGGATCCACATCTCTTTTGTGGATACGTGCGTAGCGAGCACGGGGCCCCGAGCTAATGTGGCCTTCCTTCCTTTCCGGGCTGCATACCTTCCCTTTCCGCATCCTTCCCCATCCCCTGTCTTCACCCCCCCCCCCCTCACCTCTTGCTCTTTCCTTTACTTTCTCTCCCTCTGGGAGCATGGTTTGCGCCTACGTCCGGAGACGGACGCTTGTAAATGTACCGCATTCTTCTTCTTCCTTGCTTGTCTGTCTTCTTCCTTCCTTTGTCCTTCTCCTTTCCTTACCTCTTCTCTTTACCCTTTTCTCCGCTGCGGCGTTTGAGACCCCCTCTTCTTTCCTTTCCCTTTCTCTTTCTTCCTCCCTGTGCGTGTCTGAAGGCCGACCCACGCACTTCCATGCGTAGCCGGTGACGGGGTAACGCGTAATTCCCCGCCCCGGGTAGACAGGTAGGACACGTACGTACCCCCTGGTAAAGGCCAGGCCCAGGGAGGGGTGATTACCCGAGCTGATACCTTCCGAAAGTGCCGATTGGTCCCTCCGTCCGTATGTCGGGAGGTGTGACCTGAGGTGTGAACAATCACCTAAGGCGGGTGTGCCCTCGGTGAGGGCCCCCACAAGGGAGGAGCGCGCCATCGGAGACGCCGGTAATCATGGGGGATTCTTCCGCAATGGTTTCCTCACCTTCCACTATGTCTGCTCACAAACGTAAGTTCACTGAGTCTCAGCCACAGACGGTTCTTCCATCGTTGCCACAGTTCCTTGTTGTTTCTCGGTCTGACGAAGGTCACGACTTTTCCACGGTCAACCCTTTCATTATTCAGAAAGGTGTCGACGCAATTGCGGGTCCTGTAAAGTCTTGTTCCAGATTACGGAATGGTACCCTGTTGTTAGAAACACACAGTGCCCTCCAGGCTCAAAAATTGCTGCGTACTTCTCTGCTCCACACCTTCCCTGTCCGGGTGGAACCGCACCGTACCTTAAATTCCTCGCGTGGAGTCGTTTATACACGCTCCCTCGATGGATTGTCTGACGAAGAAATTCAGCACTACCTGTCTGACCAGGGCGTCACCGCTGTTCATCGGGTTATGAAAAGGGTTGACTCGAACATCATTCCAACCCGCACTGTCTTCTTGACTTTTGACAAAGTTCAACTCCCATCAAAAATCAAAGCAGGCTATGAGATAATTTCCGTTCGCCCGTATGTCCCAAACCCTACGCGTTGCTATCGATGTCAGCGGTTCAATCACACCAGCCAGTCCTGTTCCAATCCGGCCAAATGTGTTACGTGTGGCAGGGATGCCCATGAGGGTGCTTGTCCACCTCCATCCCCTCGCTGCATCAACTGTATGGGTGACCACGCTGCTTCCTCTCGAGATTGCCCTGTTTTTAAGGACGAAAAGCTGATCCAGGAAATAAGAGTGAAGGAAAAGGTGTCGACCTTTGCTGCTCGAAAGTTACTCGCCAGTCGACAGCCCACCGTGCCTCAGAAAGGAAAATACAGCGCTGTCCTTGCTTCTCCTCGGCCAACAAAGGAGGCGGCCACGCAGACTTGCGACCTCACATTTAGTACCACGGTCGTCAGATCGGCCAGCGCAAAGATCGCCCGTTCAACCTCACCTCTTTCGCCTGCCCACTCTATGGCTCACCCTTCGTCGGGTTCTGCTAAATCTCGAGCCCAAAAGTCAGACGCCAAGTCTACAAAAAAAGAGCATTCTCGTGAAGAGTTTTTACGTACTGCAACTTCACAACCATCGGTTCCTCCTTCATCTAAACATACCTCCAAGAAGGCTACAAAGAAACACAGTTCCTCTCCTTCTCCGCCAAGGCGTGTCCCATCTACAGCACCACCTGGCGGAAATCGCCCTCGGCCCTCTTCCGTGTCGCCGAGGCGCACTGTTGGTGGCCGGTCAACTGGCCGATCGTTGGTGGCAGGAGCTGCTCCTGACCAACCTATGGATCAGGATCTTCTGCCTTCGACTGAATGCCATTCCATGCTGTCGGTCGCAAACTCTGAGCAGTCGTTGAGTTGACAGCACCCTTGGTGCCGTTCCTCCATTTTCTGTTCACCCTATGTCCATTATCCACTGGAATATCCGCGGCATTCGCGCCAATCGGGAGGAATTGTCGATCCTCTTACGATCCTACTCGCCGGTCATCTTCTGTCTTCAGGAAACAAAGCTGCGTCCCCATGACCGCTTTGTTCTCCCTCATTTTCAGTCCGTCCGATATGACCTCCCCTCAGTTGAAGGCACTCCAGCCCATGGAGGACTCATGATTCTGCTCCATGATACTCTCCATTATCACCCAATCCCCTTAAACACTTCCTTCCAAGCTGTCGCCGTCCGTCTTTCCCTTTCTGGATACACGTTCTCTCTTTGTACGGTATACATTCCATCGTCTACACCAATGGCACGAGCTGATCTCCTTCATCTTCTTGATCAGCTTCCACCCCCCTATTTGCTGGTTGGGGACTTCAATGCCCACCACCCGCTTTGGGGATCTCCACATCCTTGTCCACGTGGCTCACTATTGCTAGACGTCTTCCACCAAGCGGATCTAGTCTGCCTCAACACTGGGGTCCCTACATTTTTGTCTGCCTCCACGGCAACTTTATCCCATTTGGACCTTGCGGTCGGTACTGTTCCGCTAGCTCGGCGCTTCGAATGGTTCGCCCTTGATGATACACACTCGAGTGACCACTTTCCATGTGTTCTTAGACTGCAGCCTCAACTGCCATATATGCGCTCGCGACGCTGGAAGTTTGCCCAAGCCGATTGGACACTTTTTTTCGTCTCTAGCGACATTCGATGACCGTCGCTTTCCCAGCGTCGACGATGAGGTCACGCATTTTACCGACGTTATTCTCACAGCTGCGGAACGTTCAATACCACGCACCTCCGAATTGCCCCGGCGCCCTCCAGTTCCGTGGTGGAACGAGGCCTGCCGTGACGCAATACGTGAGCGGCGACGTGCCCTTCGCATTTTCCGTCACCATCCAACTTTGTCCAACTGTATCCGATATAAGCAGCTCCGTGCGCGATGCCGTCGCGTCATCCGCGATAGCAAGAAGGCAAGCTGGAAATTCTTTACTAGCTCATTTAACAACTTCACTCCCTCCTCGGAAGTTTGGAGTCGGCTTCGACGGTTCTCAGGCGCGCCTAGTTTCTCCCCGGTCTCTGGGCTCACTGTCGCGCATGATACCTTAGTGGACCCCGTCGCAATTTCTAACTCATTGGGTCAGCACTTTGCTGAGATTTCGAGCTCTTCAAATTACCCGCCAGCGTTTCTCCCGAAGAAACGTGCAGCGGAAGTGCGACATCTTGCTTTCTCCTCTCAAAATCGCGAAAGCTACAATACTGTTTTCTCCATGCGCGAACTCCAACATGCACTCTCTACTTCTCGCTCCTCCGCCCCAGGACCGGATGGTATCCATGTCCAAATGTTGCTGCATTTATCAACCCATAGCCTGCGTCACCTCCTTCGCCTTTATAATCGAATTTGGACCGACAGTACCTTTCCCAGGCGATGGCGGGAAGCTATTGTCGTTCCCGTTCCGAAACCTGGAAAGGACAAACATCTCCCCTCTAGCTATCGCCCCATTTCTCTCACGAGTAGTGTCTGTAAGGTTTTGGAGCGTATGGTGAATTACCGTTTAGCTTGGTGGCTGGAGTCCCGCAGTCTTTTAACACCAGCCCAATGCGGATTCCGAAAGCATCGTTCTGCTGTTGACCATCTTGTTGCTCTCTCCACTTATATCATGAACAATTTTCTCCGGAAACGCCAAACGGTAGCAATATTTTTTGATCTGGAGAGAGCGTACGATACCTGTTGGAGGACAGGCATCCTCCGCACACTGTTCTCTTGGGGCTTTCGAGGCCGGCTGCCCCTTTTTCTTCGCGAATTTATGGCAGAGCGCACATTTAGGGTGCGGGTGAACACTACTCTCTCCCGTACCTTCTCCCAAGAAAACGGGGTACCCCAGGGCTCCGTGCTGAGTGTTGTACTGTTTGCCATCGCCATTAATCCAATTATGGATTGTCTCCTTCCTGATGTCTCGGGCTCCCTCTTTGTGGACGATTTTGCGATCTACTACAGTTCTCAAAGGACCAGCCTTCTTGAAAGACGTCTTCAAGGATGTCTCGATCGCCTCCACTCGTGGAGCATCGAAACCGGCTTCCGTTTCTCACCCAGTAAGACCGTTTGTGTTAATTTTTGGCGACGTAAGGAGTTTCTTCCGCCCTCCTTACATCTAGGTCCTGTCAACCTTCCGTTTTCCGACGTCGTTAAATTCTTGGGTCTTATGTTTGACAGAAAACTGTGCTGGTCCTCCCACGTTTCCTATCTTTCGGCTCGCTGTCTGCGTTCCCTTAACACCCTCCGTGTCCTGAATGGTACCTCTTGGGGAGCGGACCGGGTGGTCCTTCTCCGCCTCTATCGCGCCTTAGTGCGCTCGAAATTGGATTATGGAAGCATAGTCTACTCCTCTGCTCGGCCGTCTATTCTTCGGCGTCTCGACTCTATCCACCACCGTGGATTACGTTTAGTGTCTGGAGCTTTTTACACCAGCCCTGTGGAAAGCCTTTATGCTGAGACTGCTGAACCTCCGCTGTCCAATCGGCGGGCAGTCCTTCTGAGTCGTTATGCTAGCCATCTGTCTTCCATGCCTGCTAATCCAGCCCATAACCTTTTTTTCGACGCCTCCTTTGATGTCGGGTATGCAGGCCGCTCCTCCTCCCTACTACCCCCGGGAGTCCGCTTCCGTCAACTGCTCCATTCTCTTTCCTTCCGCTTTCCTAAAACCTTCTTGACAACTTGGGGTACAGCACCGCCTTGGCACCGTCCCCGGATCGACTTGCTCAGAGACCTATGTCAATTTCCCAAGGATGGTACCCCTACACTTGTTTACCGTCGGGCATTTGCTGCTCTATGTGCACAAATGACGGAAGCCACATTTATTTACACCGATGGCTCGAAAACATCGTTAGGTGTAGGGAGTGCCTATATTGTTGGCGACACCCCAAATCACTTTCGGCTTCCCGACCAGTGTTCGGTTTATACTGCGGAGCTTTACGCTGTTCTCCAGGCTGTCCACTACATCCGCCGCCATCAGCGGATACAGTACGTAATCTGCTCAGATTCTCTCAGCTCTCTCCTAAGTCTCCAAGCTCTTTACCCTGTGCACCCTCTGGTCCACCGGATTCAGGACTGTCTGCGCTTGCTCCACCTGGGGGGCGTCTCAGTGGCGTTCCTCTGGCTCCCGGGACACGCTGGTATCTGTGGAAATGAGGCGGCCGATATAGCGGCCAAGGCTGCAGTTTCTCTTCCTCGGCCAGCTGTTCAGTCTCTTCCGTTTAGCGATCTACGGAGCGGTTTATGTCGCCAAGTTACTCATTTATGGCATGCGCATTGGTCAACACTTCCCCACAATAAATTGCGGGAAGTGAAAGCCGTTCCTTGCGCTTGGACCTCTTCCTCCCGAACGCGTCGTCGGGAGGAGGTAATTTTAGCTAGACTCCGGATAGGGCACTGTCTTTTTAGTCATCGACATCTTTTAAGCGGTGATCCTCCCCCACTCTGTCCCCACTGCTCTCAGCTGTGGACGGTCAGACACCTTTTAATCGAATGCCCCTATTTTAATCCGTTACGCTCCCGTCTACAGCTATCGCCTGATCTATCGTTGATTTTAGCAGATGACACGCGCTCAGCTGACCGCGTTCTACAGTTTATTAGTGACAGTGAAATGACGTCAGTCATTTGAACCTTTTTTTTTTTTTTGGGGACAACCAACCCCTTTCTATAGTGGACTTTTAAGCATTCCTTCTGCCTTTAGTTTCTCAAATTTTCTGCCTTTGTTTCCATTGCTGCTGATTTTAAATTTCGTTTTTTTCCTGTTTTCTACGTCACGGGCTGGGCGCTAATGACCATAGAAGTTTTGCGCCCTAAAACCACAAACAAAAAAAAAAAAAAAAAAAAAAAGCAGCGTGTCCACAGCAGTTTGTCCGACGGAGCCCATTATCCGATCATTTTATCGATAACACAATCGAGACCTACTGGCGATATGCCGATATAGTAGCAAACATTTGGAATGCATACTCCTCTGAATCCCATGCCACGATACACCGAGAACAAGACATTGATGACATAATGCAAGAAACAATGAATGTCATTCCCATACCACGTGCTACATAATACACTACTCTTCTGCATCATATCGAAGCAAGTCTGTACCGTGCCTGTTCAGTGAAATAACTTAATCACGAACAAAAAGAGAGAATTACAGAGACTAATGAGAGATAACTGCACAAATATCTAATCTTGTGTGAATGACTCTGAGCAAAAGCAGGTATATTAGAGAGAATACATTATTATATGTGATAGCACTGAAACAGACATCCGGGTGTGGGCAGAACTGCGACATATTAACAGGCATTCTTTCACAGTTGGAATACCTGTAGTTTCAGTTGAGAGTACTTCATTCAAATCCCTAGTCCAATTACTGGCGACAAAATCATTATTTTGTATGTCGCCCTTTGCTTGCGACGCATTTTCAGACTTCTTCGGAATAGAGAAACACAAGTCTGTGCTACGTAGAGATTCCTAACGAAGTCGCTAATCCTGAAGCTGCTATTGAAGTGGTCTCCACCAGTAGGGCGCGGCGCTTACGTCATTTTCACCTAGGGGCCGCTGCTGTCGCGTTGTCGTCCTGGAAGGGAGGTTCTGTCAGGGTGCGATTGGCTGACTTCTTCTCACAGCTTTCTCTTCCCTGTCGTTCCCGACTGGCGTGTCACCGCTTGACTTTATAACAGATGCGACGAAAAGGGCCCAGCCCCCAGTACAGTTTTTTACCTTCTTAGGCTAAATGCTGAACGCAAAAAACGCGCTATTGGTAAAAGTGCTTGTGTCCTCAGGAGCACCGATCATAGGGAGAAGCTTTTTCGAGAATATGAGTGGATCGAAAAATCATTGGTGGGATTTTTGCGGAGGAAGTAGTTACATCACAAGGGGGCTGAGAGTCTGAGAGTTCTTAAACAGCGATTGATGGTCTTGTCTTACTTGGCAGGAAGGAAAAAAAAAAAAGGTTGTACCATCCAGACAGAAAATTAGGACTTCACCACCGAGATGCGTTCAGCGCCAAGACACACGTCGGTCTCCACTGTAGCAGCTGATTGGGGGTTCAGATTTTGTGTTTGAAGAACAGGTCGACAGTCATGCTACCACAGAGAAGCAGTAGAGATGGTAACACTCTGTACATCTCATATTGATAATTTACGGTGAGTATTATTAGCAACATGCCACTTAGATCATTGGAGTTATCTGTCCCACGTCCACTAGTGCATTCGCAGATGCATACATTTCTCAGTCTGACTATATTCTGACCAACGATTGTCCTAACAGTCAGTTCATTTAATTAGAAACTTGCACTTCATTTCAGAACGTGAGCTGTGTCTTTGGCGAACGTTCTCATTCCTTTCAGGGAATTCTGGGGACTAGCAGGTTCACCTTGTGTAAACCATATAGCGTAGTTTTGTAATTTTAACTTGGTATTGTCAGTCAGTCAGATGCGTTTCATGTTTGTGTTTTAAATCAACACATTAATCTATTCAAATAAAACTTGTTACTGTTGACGCCTTTAGTTAGTCTCACTTTTAACAATATTCAAGTCGCCACTTAACGATCCACAGCTAGGACCTTATAACTTCATCGCGTTGTTTAATCCGCGCACCGTTATTCAGCTTGGGTCTTTGGTTCACTACTCCGAACAAACGCGGTGTTCTGCGTAAGTTGTCGGATCCTGCCTTTATCGTACCAGTGCTGCACTTTCTGTGATGTACGTAATAAAATTAAGCACCGGTAGCCGTCCTTTCAATGCTTCGAAGACACAGTACACCATCTTCAGGCCCCCCCAGGGGATCCACAACTCTTTTGTGGATACGTGCGTAGCGAGCACGGGGCCCCGAGCTAATGTGGCCTTCCTTCCTTTCCGGGCTGCATACCTTCCCTTTCCGCATCCTTCCCCATCCCCTGTCTTCACCCCCCCCCTCACCTCTGGCTCTTTCCTTCACTTTCTCCCCCTCTGGGAGTATGGTTTGCGCCTACGTCCGGAGACGGACGCTTGTAAATGTACCGCATTCTTCTTCTTCCTTGCTTGTATGTCTTCTTCCTCCCTTTGTCCTTCTCCTTTTCTTACCTCTTCTCTTTACCCTTTTCTCCGCTGCGGCGTTTGAGACCCCTTCTTCTTTCCTTTCCCTTTCTCTTTCTTCCTCCCTGTGCGTGTCTGAAGGCCGACCCACGCACTTCCATGCGTAGCCGGTGACGGGGTAACGCGTAATTCCCCGCCCCGGGTAGACAGGTAGGACACGTACGTACCCCCTGGTGAAGGCCAGGCCCAGGGAGGGGTGATTACCCGAGCTGATACCTTCCGAAAGTGCCGATTGGTCCCTCCGTCCGTTTGTCGGGAGGTGTGACCTGAGGTGTGAACAATCACCTAAGGCGGGAGTGCCCTCAGAGAGGGCCCCCACAAGGGAGGAGCGCGCCATCGGAGACGCCGGTAATCATGGGGGATTCTTCCGCAATGGTTTCCTCACCTTCCACTAAGTCTAGTCACAAACGTAAGCATACTGAGTCTCAGCCACAGACGATTCTTCCATCGTTGCCACAGTTCCTTGTTGTTTCTCGGTCTGATGAAGGTCACGACTTCTCCACGGTCAACCCTTTCATTATCCAGAAAGGAGTCGATGCAATAGCAGGTCCTGTAAAGTCTTGTTCCCGATTACGGAATGGCACCCTGTTGTTAGAAACACACAGTGCCCTCCAGTCACAAAAATTGCTGCGTACTACTCTGCTCCACACCTTCCCTGTCCGGGTGGAACCGCACCGTACCTTGAATTCCTCGCGTGGAGTCGTTTATACACGCTCCCTCGATGGATTGTCTGACGAAGAAATTCAGCACTATCTGTCTGACCAGGGCGTAACGGCAGTTCATAGAGTAATGAAACGGGTTGACACGAACATCATTCCCACCCGCACTGTCTTCTTGACATTTGACACAGTTCAACTCCCATCGAAAATCAAAGCAGGCTATGAGATAATTTCCGTTCGCCCTTACGTCCCAAACCCTACGCGTTGCTATCGATGTCAGCGGTTCAATCACACCAGCCAGTCCTGTTCCAATCCAGCCAAATGTGTTACGTGTGGCACGGATGCCCATGAGGGTGCTTGTCCACCTCCATCCCCTCGCTGCATCAACTGTATGGGTGACCACGCTGCTTCCTCTCGAGATTGCCCCGTTTTTAAGGATGAGAAGCTCATCCAGGAAATAAGGGTGAAGGAAAAGGTGTCGACCTTTGCTGCTCGAAAATTATTCGCCAGTCGCAAGCCCACCGTGCCTCAGACAGGAAAATACAGCACTGTCCTTGCTTCTCCTCGGCCAACAACGGAGGCGGCCACGCAGACTTGCGACCTCACCTTTAGTACCACGGTCGTCAGATCGGCCAGCGCAAAGATCGCTCGTTCAACCTCACCACTTTCGCCTGCCCACTCTCTGGCTCACCCTTCGTCGGGTTCTGCTACATCTCGAGCCCAAAAGTCGGACGCCAAGTCTTCCAAAAAAGAGCATACTCGTGAAGAGTTTTTACGGACCGCAGCTTCACAACCATCGGTTCCTCCTTCCTCTAAACAACATTCTTCCAAGAAGGCTACAAAGAAACCCAGTTCCTCTCCTTCTCCGCCAAGGCGTGCCCCCTCTACAGCACCACCTGGCGGAAATCGCCCTCGGCCATCTTCTGTGTCGCCGAGGCGCACTGCTGGTGGCCGGTCAACCGGCCGATCGCTGGTGGCAGGGACTGATCCTGACCAACTTATGGATCAGGATCTTCTGCCTTCGGCTGAATGCCATTCCATGCTGTCGGTTGCTAGCTCCGAGCAGTCTTTGAGTTGACAGCAACTTTGGTCACATTCCTCCATTCTCTTTTCACCCCATGTCCATTATCCACTGGAATATCCGCGGCATTCGAGCCAATCGGGATGAATTGTCGGTCCTCTTACGCTCCTACTCGCCGGTCATCTTCTGTCTTCAGGAAACAAAGCTGCGTCCCCATGACCGCTTTGGTCTCCCTCATTTTCAGTCTGTCCGATATGATCTCCCCTCTGTTGCAGGCTCTCCAGCCCATGGAGGACTCATGATTCTTCTCCGTGATACTCTCCATTATCACCCAATCCCCTTAAACACTTCCTTCCAAGCTGTCGCCGTCCGTCTTTCACTTTCCGGATACACGTTCTCTCTTTGTACTGTATACATTCCATCGTCCACACCACTGGCACGAGCTGATCTCCTTCATCTTCTTGGTCAGCTTCCACCCCCCTATTTGCTGGTTGGGGACTTCAATGCCCACCACCCGCTTTGGGGATCTCCACACCCTTGTCCACGTGGCTCCGTATTGCTAGACGTCTTCCACCAAGCGGATCTAGTTTGCCTCAACACTGGGGTCCCCACATTTTTGTCTGCCTCCACGACAACCTTATCTCATTTGGACCTTGCGGTCGGTACTGTTCCGCTAGCTCGGCGCTTCGAATGGTTCGCCCTTGATGATACACACTCGAGTGACCACTTTCCATGTGTCCTCAGACTGCAGCCTCAACTGCCATATATGCGCCCGCGACGCTGGAAGTTTGCCCAAGCCGATTGGACACTTTTTTCGTCTCTCGCGACATTCGATGACCGTCGCTTTCCCAGCGTCGACGATGAGGTCACACACATTACCGACGTTATCCTTACAGCTGCGGAACGTTCAATACCACGCACCTCCGAATTGCCCCGGCGCCCCCCAGTTCCTTGGTGGAACGAGGCATGCCGTGACGCAATACGTGAGCGGCGACGTGCTCTTCGCATTTTCCGTCACCATCCTACTTTGGCCAACTGTATCCGCTATAAGCAGCTCCGTGCGCGATGCCGTCGTGTCATCCGCGATAGCAAGAAGGCAAGCTGGAAATTCTTTATTAGCTCATTTAACGCCTTCACTCCCTCCTCGGCAGTTTGGAGTCGGCTTCGACGGTTCTCAGGCGCGCCTAGTTTCTCCCCGGTTTCTGGGCTCACTGTCGCGCATGATACCTTAGTGGACCCCGTCGCAATTTCTAACTCGTTGGGTCAGCACTTTGCTGAGATTTCGAGCTCTTCAAATTACCCGCCAGCGTTTCTCCCGAAGAAACGTGCAGCGGAAGTGCGACCTCTTGCTTTCTCCTCCCAAAATCACGAAAGCTACAATACTGTTTTCTCCATGCGGGAACTCAAACATGCCCTCTCATCTTCTCGCTCCTCCGCCCCAGGACCGGATGGTATCCATGTCCAAATGTTGCTGCATTTATCCACCCATAGTCTGCGTTACCTCCTTCGCCTTTATAATCGAATTTGGACCGGCAGCACCTTTCCCAGACGGTGGCGGGAAGCTATTGTCGTTCCCGTTCCGAAACCTGGAAAGGACAAACATCTCCCCTCTAGCTATCGCCCCATTTCTCTCACGAGTAGTGTCTGTAAGGTTTTGGAGCGTATGGTGAATTACCGTTTAGCTTGGTGGCTGGAATCCCGCAGCCTTTTAACACCAGCCCAATGCGGATTTCGGAAGCATCGTTCTGCAGTTGACCATCTTGTCGCTCTCTCCACTTATATCATGAACAATTTTCTCCGGCAACGCCAAACGGTAGCAATATTTTTTGATCTGGAGCGAGCATACGATACCTGTTGGAGGACAGGCATCCTCCGCACACTGTTCTCTTGGGGCTTTCGAGGCCGGCTGCCCCTTTTTCTTCGCGAATTTATGGCAGAGCGCACTTTTCGGGTACGGGTGAACACTACTCTCTCCCGTACTTTCTCCCAAGAAAACGGGGTACCCCAGGGATCCGTGCTGAGTGTTGTACTGTTTGCCATCGCCATAAATCCAATTATGGATTGTCTCCCTCCTGATGTCTCGGGCTCCCTCTTTGTGGACGATTTTGCGATCTACTACAGCTCTCAACGGACCAGCCTTCTTGAACGACGTCTTCAAGGATGTCTCGATCGCCTCCACTCGTGGAGCATCGAAACTGGCTTCCGTTTTTCACCCAGTAAGACCGTTTGTGTCAATTTTTGGCGACGTACGGAGTTTCTTCCGCCCTCCTTACATCTCGGTCCTGTCAACCTTCCGTTTTCAGACGTCGCTAAATTCTTGGGTCTTATGTTTGACAGAAAACTATGCTGGTCCTCCCACGTTTCCTATCTTTCGGCTCGCTGTCTGCGATCACTTAACACCCTCCGTGTCCTGAATGGTACCTCCTGGGGAGCGGACCGAGTGGTCCTTCTCCGCCTCTATCGCGCCTTAGTGCGCTCGAAATTGGATTATGGAAGCATAGTCTACTCCTCTGCTCGGCCGTCTATTCTTCGGCGTCTCGACTCTATCCACCACCGTGGATTACGTTTAGTGTCTGGAGCTTTTTACACTAGCCCTGTGGAAAGCCTTTATGCTGAGACTGCTGAACCTCCGCTGTCCAATCGGCGAGCAGTCCTCCTGAGTCGTTACGCTAGCCGCCTGTCTTCCATGCCTGCTAATCCAGCCCACGACCTTTTTTTCGACGCCTCCTTTGATGTAGGGTATGCAGGCCGCCCCTCCTCCCTACTACCCCCGGGAGTCCGCTTCCGTCAACTGCTCCATTCTCTTTCCTTCCGCTTTCCTAAAACCTTCCTGACCACTTGGGGTACAGCACCGCCTTGGCTCCGTCCCCGGATCTGCCTGCTCCGTGACCTTTGTCAATTTCCCAAAGATGGTACCCCTACACTTGTTTATCGTCGGGCATTTGCTGCTCTATGTGCAGAAATGACGGACGCCACATTTATTTACACCGACGGCTCGAAAACATCGTTAGGTGTAGGGAGTGCCTATATTGTTGGCGACACCCCAAATCGCTTTCGGCTTCCCGGCCAGTATTCGGTTTATACTGCGGAGCTTTACGCTGTTCTCCAGGCTGTCCACTACATCCGCCGCCATCAGCGGATACAGTACGTTATCTGCTCAGATTCTCTCAGCTCTCTCCTCAGTCTCCAAACTCTTTACCCTGTGCACCCTCTGGTCCACCGGATTCAGGACTGTCTGCGCTTGCTTCACCTGAGGGGCGTCTCGGTGGCGTTCCTCTGGCTCCCGGGACACGCTGGTATCTGTGGGAATGAGGCGGCCGATGTAGCGGCCAAGGCCGCAGTCTCTCTTCCTCGGCCAGCTATTCAGTCGCTTCCCTTCACCGATCTTCGGAACGATTTATGTCGCCATGTTGCTCAATTATGGCATGCCCATTGGTTGGCACTTTCCTGTAATAAATTGCGGGAAGTGAAAGCCCTTCCTTGCGCTTGGACCTCTTCCTCCCGAACGCGTCGTCGGGAGGAGGTAATTTTAGCTAGACTCCGGATAGGGCACTGTCGTTTTAGCCATCGACATCTTTTAAGCGGCGATCCTCCCCCACTCTGTCCCCACTGCTCTCAGCTGTGGACGGTAAGACACCTTTTAATTGAATGCCCCTATTTTAATCCATTACGCTCCCGTCTACAGCTATCGCCTGATCTATCGTCGATTTTAGCAGATGACACGCGCTCCGCCGACCGCGTTCTCCAGTTTATTAGTGACAGTGAAATGACGTCAGTCATTTGAAGCTTTTTTTGGGGACAATCACCCCCTTTCTGTAGTGGATTTTTAAGCAGTCTTCTATTTTTAGTTTCTCCAATTTTCTGACTTTGTTCCCCTTGCTGCTGGTTTTAAATTTCGGTTTCTTACTGTCTTAAGTCACGGGCTGGGCGCTAATGACCATAGAAGTTTTGCGCCCTAAAACCACAAAAAAAAAAAAAAAAAAAAAAAAAAAAAACCATCTTCAGGCCTTAACTGACGCTGAGGGGGTGATCCCATCATGCCCAACGTCTATGAACTGGCAACAGTAGACTACTGTAACAGCGATATTGTGTTTGCACCCATGAACAACCAATTGGCTGCAGACATATCATCGCTGCTATAAAAATACGGAGCCAGTTCGCAGACGTTGGCCAATGATGGCATCGTGTGTATGATTGGAGCGTCAGTTAAAGTCTGAAGATGATGTGCTGAGCCACCGAAACTTGTTGCTGCATAATAAATGACATCGAAAGGACGGTTGCAGCTATTTGATTTTACCACGTAAGTTAACGGCTGAAGTCCCACAAATCTTCACAGAAAAGTTTTTTTTATGACTATCCTCCTGATTGAAGTGGTCGGGCATTATCTTTCACTTTGACCTCGGCAAATCATTCACAATAAAATACTTTAGAACCTCGATAGCTTTTAGTACGTTGCTATGCACAGCATATGGGCGCAAGAAGATTTTGGAAGTAATGAAGAATAGTGTGTGGCCCAAATGTATTCAAGCTTCTCGCTAATCAAGAAGAACCTGTTGCCAGAAAAGCACAACTTCACATCACAAGCAACGCGCAACTAAGATCCAGTCAGTATTTTGTAGCTGTATCATAAGCATGACAGCGTCTTGGTAACTTTTTGGAACATAATAGTGCAGGCTGTTCCAATCGAGCTCCAGGGAGCCGGAGCGCTCCGGAGCGCTCCAGAGCGCTCACTGTGGCAGATCGGATCCCGCGTGGAGGGGGAAAGCGAACTCACTGCCCCCTGGCCGCATGCAGCCGCAACTGATGCAATAATCCGAGTTAAATGACAGCTATGACTAGCCGCGGGAGCCCCGTACCTCTGTTGGAGGATACCTTTCTATTCATTGAGAGGGATGGTCGTCCGCAGTGTCTTGTGTATAATGTCGTTGTATATTGTACCTCTTCGCAGAATTAAATACTTTGACATACGTTGAGAGGCACCCACATGCCTTGCTCATACTGTGGCATCAAGCAGTCAGGCCTGCAAGATGAGTGGTCTGCCAAGCGAGTGGATTCATACTTAGTTGTGAGTACGAGAGTTCATGTTACTCGATAAATAAGTTACAAATTATCCTCCTATATGAACAATACGCAACGGAAACGCACTTCTATCAGTAATTTACAGAACTCTGACTGTTCACTACGCACTGGCAATACCACATTTTCCTTTTTTTTTTATTTAACGGTTTTTATCAACACGTGGCCATCGCACTGAATATGAATGAATGGCGCACACATTATAAATTCTGGATATCATGACAACATACAATTCGAAGGAAAAGGCCACCAATCTTTTTCTTTTCACTATCTCATTTATTCTGATAAATTCTATAACCTACAACAATGACACATGAAAAATTCCGCCCAGTGGGCATGGCTTTACATTGGTGATTCTCTATCTTATGGTCCTGTAATTATTTAACGCTACAGTGCACTTTCTGGATAGGATGGTGGATCTTTTTTTTTATATCTCACACTTCGACTCTCACAACCATCATCACGAAACTTTCCTCCAGACCGAGCGGTGCAAAAGGAACACGCATAACCCACTAATCTTTTGAAACTACCGCGCTACTCTCCCATGCAAACCACACATACCCAAATTACATGACATACACCACACTACAATATGAAATACTACACAGGGGATAGTCACAACATTATCACTTGCAGCTTTCCCACTTCAATTAATATTTATCCCAGTTTCACACGACACTGCCCCACTTCGTAATTCTACTTTCCTACTATGAACTCTGGAGATATATGCACGTCTTCCTGTGCAATGCAAGCCAAGTGGCGTTGCTAGATAGACGGCCGACTCACCTTACTTCTCTCTGAGTTAATATTACTTTGCGTGATATGATTCCGTGTGACGCTAGATTTAAAGAACGTATTCATCACACACGCGAGTCGTCAACTGATACCATGGACGAGTACTTCTCTTCATCTTTTGTCTCATACACAGTTTGAGACTCACACAGTACTCACCATGTGGAAGTACTCGTCTCTAATTTCAAGTCCTGCACACGCCATTTCTTAAATATTTCAGCTTATTTAAGAAATAGCGTGTGTACCATATTTCAACTTATTGTACACACGCTAGTAATTCAGCTTAACTTAAGCACACGGAAGTATTTCAACTTATTCCTACACGTGGTTTCATTGTGACCGTTGGTCGCTTCCAAAGATTACTACAATCCCATTAATATTACCTGCCTGACATTTAATTCTCCCCACAAAAGTTCCTGAAATAGAGAAATTATTATTTCAAACTACTCTTGAGTATTCCACATGCACACCATGTCTCCACCTTTTGTCTTTACGGAGCACAACTAAGACAGGTCTTAACAGCAGTGCTGAAACATGGCCGTTCTTCAGGTCATCTCGCACCTCTGTCGAGGTGGGGAAGACCATGCTACCGTATTGGTCAGCCACATTTCAGGCGCTCAAAGCTCAGGTAAGTTTCATCTCTTTGGTCCCACCAAAGGTGGCCAAAGGATCGTCTCAAAGACGATCATATATTCACATTCACTATCTGTGGTTAGGAGACGACCATACATTCATTCCACAGATCTCACCAAACTGGATGTAGGGATTTACTTTGTGGGAGTGCACATGTGATCAATTAAATAAATAAATTGTCATTCTTTCCCACACCGATACCCGGCTTCGCCTTATTAACAGAAATTGAGTTATTTTACAAAAAAATGTGTTGTTCTGACAAAAATAATGAAGTATGTTCTACCTATTTTCAATGTCGGGCGGTACTGTACCCTTTCAACGTCTTCACGCAGCGCACTACGATCAGGTAGAAGGCGTTGCACGCAGAGAACTGGTAGCCAGGCTTAAGAACGACATACCAGGAGACGTAAGTTTAAAAACGGTTTCGTAATACGGAGGGTATCAAAACATGCAACATAGTTCGTGTTCTGTAATGCGTTTATAATTTTCAGGTGAATGAGAGCGGAGAAAACACTAGTGAATCTGCAATTCGAAGAAGCTACAGGGTCGCTCACATCATTGCGACGAGTGGCAAGCAGTTTTCGGTGGAACCACTCGTAAAATTGTGCATGGTAGCAGTTGCAAAATGTTTGTTTGTTTCCAAGGAAGGTGCAAGCAATTGAAGGGGTCTGCCTGTCGAAGCAATGTCTCGTCGAATCCCGGACATGGCAGCTGATTTAGAGACACAGCTCAGGAAAAAGGCGGAGAGCTTTGTTGCATTTTCGCTGGCGCTTGACGACAGCATCGACATACCGGACTGTGCTCAGCTTGCAGTCTTTGTGCGTGGTGTCGACATGGAGTTGCAAGTAATTGGAGAACTCTTGGATGTGGTACCACTCGATTACACCGCAACAGGACGTGACATTTTTGAAGCTGTTTGTGAATCAGTGGACAATATGAATTTGCTGTGGGATAAGCTCCATTCTGTAGCGACAGACGGTGCACAAAAAATGATCGGGCGTCACCAAAGTTCTGCTTCTCGTTTGAAAAATAAACTCAGGGACGAATTCGGGAAAGACATTTTGACTCTTCATTGTTTTATTCACCAAGAGGCACTGTGTGCTGAAAGAGTAGAGCTAGATGGCGTAATGAAAGATGTCGTGAAGTGTGTGTGCGGGGTCACGGTATGAATCATCGCCTATTCAAAGTTCAAAGGATTCCTGAAAGATATGGAGCGGAGAATGGGGATATACTTTACCACAGTACAGTTCGTTGGCTGAGTCGGGGAAAATTTCTTAATGTTTTCCTTGCCATTCCTGAGGAAATATCCCTTTTTCTCGAAATGAAAGGGGAAGAAATGCGTTGTCTGAAAGATAAAAAATGGATATAAGACCTGGCGTTCCTAGCTGAGGTAACTATGCATCTGAATCATTTAAATCTGTCATTGCAGGGCAAAGGGCATGCACGACCAGATCAAAGCGTTCGTGTAAAAGTTACGTTTATTTGAGAGGCAGATGAGTAATGGACATTAAACGTTCTTCAGTCGTCTTGCTTCTTTAAAGCCACCTGAAGGTACTACTTTCGGCGATTACCAAGCAACGTTAAAGCAGCCATCACGTCGTTTGAAACACGATACCGAGACCTCACTAGTTTGGAAATGGAACTTAAAGGTGTTCAGCATTCCTTTTTCAGTTTCCCCCGATGACTTGTCATCGTCACTTCAATTGGAGATAATTGATTTGCAAAATTCAACTTATGTTGTAGTTCCTCTCTTTCAACAGTTGGATTTGTCACGATGGTATCGTTCATTACAGCAAACATTTCCCAAGCTTCACAACAATGCCGCTCAAACCATGTGCATGTTTGGATCTACATATTGTTGTGAGCAGCTTTTCTCAGCAATGAGAAGAGTAAAAAGTAAGGAACATTCGTTTCTTCAGGATGCAACAATGAAGGCCATCCTCCGCATTTACGCTGCGAACACTTTGACGCCTGATATTTCCGATCTTGTAATGAAAAGAAAATGTAAAGCTACAGAGGCCCAATAAATTTAGTAAGCAATTTCTTGTAAAACAGTTGTTTATTTATTTCCTGAACATCGTATGTCCTGGTGTAGCATGTCACCACGTCTTAGCAGCTAAGAGTATGAGGTTGTAAGACGCAGCTGGCACCTCAAAACGCTCGCCTTGCCGCCTGCCTCAGCCAGCCGTGCCACGTGCCACGTGCCGGCGTGCCGGCCCACTTGCATGTTCACAGCGAGCGACACGGCTCCCTGGAGCAGGGAGCGCTCCGCGGCTCACAACGGAGCCGACGAGCTGGAACAGCCTGTTACAGTGTATTTAGTTAAATAACAAACTTGACGAGAGAAACTTCATTGACCCAAGTGGTCAACCATCGGCAGGGTCCTATCTTTCTACCATAAATTCTGACAAAGTCACAAAGTGAAAGAAATATCCAAAAGACACGTTTAGTTAAATTTACAGTTCATTTTCAGTCGAGTGGTTGTGATAAAAGGCAGCTCTAACTGTCTTCAGTAACAGCGTAGTTCTATATGAGCAGCTACAATCACTTCAAATTAAAAGTGATTTAATCGAAATTCATCTTCTATGGCAAAAGCATGCTGGCTCTCTTGTAGTCAAAGTATTTATGTTACATAATGTGCGTACGTCTGAGTAACATTAGTACCGAAAAATAGTTGTTGCTGCGAATGAAAATTATTTCGCCATTAATCTGACACTGAGACGCTGTGATTTGCAAAGTAGTAAATAAACAATGATAAATATGTTTCCTCACATTTAGGCCCTTTTTCAACGATGACTCCAGATGAACCGAGGCAGTATGTGTGACAGCCGCCGGGAAGAGGAGCCCATCCCCAGGAGGTTGTCGAGACGGAGACTTCTATCAAAGGACATTGCTTCCGGCTCCGGTTGGTCCCACGCCATCGGCGCTAGTCCAGGAGCCAATGGAAGTCAGCGAGGGCCGCTGCATCCAGGCAGGCACGGAATCTGAAAGCACAAAGCCTGCGACAGGATCACGCAGTTCACAAGGACGAATTTGATTCTGGTGATGTCTCGACACTCCACTGTCTCTTCAGAAGAAACATAGAACGTCCAGTACGTCGTACAAAAGTGCCTCACTCCCAGCTTCTCCATCTGGCATACAATTTGTAAAACAGGAGATCGTTATGGAATGAAGGCTTTCACGAACAGATGACATAGCTGCTGGTAAACCTTTCGGCATGTGAGGTAGTGGTCCAAGAAACTCTTCCGTTCCTGACGTTTCGTCCCGCACTGCGCTGGACATCTTCAAAGGCGCTCCTCCGCTTGCAGAGTTTCTTGGACCACTACCTCACATCAGGATATAAAATGTAGACTGGCAATGGCAAGGAAAGCATTTCTGAAGAAGAGAAATTTGTTAACATAGAGTATAGATTTCAGTGTCAGGAAGTCGTTTCTGAAAGTATTTGTATGGAGTGTAGCCATGTATGGAAGTGAAACATGGACGATAAATAGTTTGGACAAGAAGAGAATAGAAGCTTTTGAAATGTGGTGCTACAGAAGAATGCTGAAGCTTAGATTGGTAGATCTCATAACTAATGAGGAAGTACTGAATAGGATTGGGGAGAAGAGAAGTTTGTGGCACAACTTGACTAGAAGAAGGGATCGGTTGGTAGGACATGTTCTGAGGCATCAAGGGATCGCCAATTTGGTAGTGGAGGGCAGCGTGGAGGGTAAAAATCGTAGAGGGAGACCAAGAGATGAATACACTGGGCAGATTCAGAGGGATGTGGGTTCCAGTAGGTACTGGGAGATGAAGAAGCTTGCACAGGATAGAGTAGCATGGAGAGCTGCATCAAACCAGTCTCAGGACTGAAGACCACAACAACCACCACCTCACATGCCGAATGGTTTATCAGCAGCTAGGAGATTGTTAGTTTGACACTTCCTTGTCTGCGTGAAGCGGATGCCGCCCGTCGCAGTGGGTACACCAACTGAAGCGAGGTGCGGCGACACAGTCCATGCAACAACTCTGCCAGCGAGGGTCCATCGCATGGCTGGGAGCCGTAGCAAGACCCGAAGAGCAACAGAGCTTGATCCCGTGTGTGGGAGGCACGAGGTTTGTCCGTCTGTTGCTTATATGTTCGTACAAAGCGTTCAGCTTAAGCTTTGGATTGCAGGTGGAACGGTGCACTCATGATGCTCCTGATGCCGAAGGTAACGCAAGACTGACAACGGATCTCAATTTGTAGCCGCCATGTTTGAACAGTCACAATCACTTCAGGCAATCCCTTGAGGCAAAAGATCGACAAGGCCTGGATTCTGGAACGAGCCGAAATAGTGCATAGGAACTACGAAGGGAAATTTGCTGAAAGCTTCAGCGACGATGAGCCATCGTGTATTGCAGTAAGGAACCGCGAAATCGAAGTGCAAATGTTGCCAAGATGCTTGATGTTTGGACCATTAAAAGAACTGCTGAGATGGGGCTGCCAGATGTTCAGCACAGGCGCGGCACTGAGAATCCCACTGTTCAATCTGCGCATCGAGACCGTGCCAAGAGCAATGACGTCGCATCAGCTGCTCTGTGCAAAGGACGCACCAGTGACCTTGCCGTAGCAAACGCAGCAAGTCAGGCTGGAGGGCCTGGGGAACCACAACACGAGACCGGGCAATAGCGGTTAGAAGCAATCAAGCAGACAAGATATGGGCGAACTACAGAACCACGAATCTGTCCGGCTGAACGCAGCCAGCCAGTGCGGATGTAGTGCAACAGAATCTGCAAATCAGGATCCGCTGCTGTGGCCTGAGCAATTTTCCGGTGATTAAGCAGAAAGCTACGCAAAGCATTAGTCTTGTGCGTCAATGCAGCTACAAGAAGCAGAGGACTCATCGAATGTTGAATTTGGGCCAACGGGGAGATGAGAAAGAGCTTCTGCATTAGCATGCTTAGAAGTGGGCAGATACACAATCTCACACTGGTAATCTGACATAAGAACAGCCCACCCTTGTAACTGCTGCGCTGTTTGAGTTGGGACTGACTGACCAGAAACATGTGCAGACTTTGTTTGGACCTTTTCAGTCACCATCGAAAATAGATGAAACTTAGTGAGGCCATTTATGCGAAAAAGTTGTTTTGGGGTCGGTTATTATCCGCCATCGATACTTAAACATGATGAAATCGAAATCAACACCGACGACTTACCAACATCGGACATCATAAATTCGAACATCGTGCAGTGTTCCGTTAGATACCCCAACCTATTTAATAACTGGCTATCTCAGTTCATAGTTCAATATTTTTGTTGCAGGCTGATCATATAGCAACATCCGCTGGTAACAAAAGTATTTTTCTCTCTGTTTCGCATAATTATTGAACAAATTTAAAAGGCTGTCATAATCTAACATAGGATTGTACCTTTTAATGAGTAAAGTTGTAACACAATAAGACGACATATTACTGTTAGAAATTGTGTGTCTGTCTTGAGACAACACAACTCGCCGGGCGCAAAATTCCAGATTATATTCATCCAGTATTTGAGAATGACAGCACTTGGTGACTTGCAGCAAATTCACTCATAATTTCAAAACTTTTTGAACCCTTTCTCACTGGCAAATCCAATAAATGAAAGGAAAATAGCTTGCTACATTTTCACTGCTCATGCAGCAAAACCGCCACGAAATACATGAGGTTTTAATTTAGTATTTCTCAATACATTTTGCAGGCAGTACCTACATATATAATTTTGCAGGCGCATTCAGTGGTATAATGGTAAGACATAGTTCAGTAGATACGACGCCATAAACACTGAGATGCATAATTTGAGCAATAACTAGTTTTGCGCGCAAGTACAAATTATGCTGACTATACGTATCCTGTATGTGAAAGGTGATAATAGGACACGTAGCAGCTTCGATTTACAACAAACTTTAAACATAACTTCAAACGTTTTCTAAACTTTGTTGCATACATGCTTAAACGTGAAATAATTAATACATTTACCCATGAGTAAAATAATCAGAATCATGATTTTATTAATCAGAAGTCTGAAGGTGTTTTACACATTGGGTGTACTGACGCTTTTCTAGACCACTCTTGACAAGTACAAAGCAGTGGTTCTGTATGTCAACAAGATTAGCATCGCGCATTAAACGCCGAAAGACAAAAGACTCCTAGCTGGAATCGATTACGAGATATTTTCTTTACTGGAAGTTCGTCTTAGGAAACACCACTAAAAGCGAAGAGTGGCGATAATTACGACGTCATAAATGAATAATTCACAACGCAATTATCGTACACGATGATTTCCCACGGGAAACTGTACAGCACTGAGAGTGGTCTGTTGTGACTTCCGACACGAATCGCACGACGTACGTAGTGTTTCTCACACCTATTTAGTGCTGAGATCTGCTTTGAATGCGGGACGGCGTTTCCCTCCTCATGTTTATAATTACGATTATTAGTAACATCGTCACAGATAGCTTTAAATGCTGCACTGTTCATACTTCATAGGAGTAATGACATTCCCTATTGACGGTGGCCCGCTCTATATGCGACACACGGCATGATGGAAATGCATAAAATGTTTAAGTTCGTGTTTGGAACTGTACTAACATTATTGACGCGATCCTCGATTATTGTACAGGGTGACGTACGAAATGATCCAACATTTCTTCAGGCATTAATTTTAAGGTTATCAGTTGTTTGGGATGTTGTGTTGGCAGAAGTAAGAGAACCTCGTGGAGATTATTTTCTTTTGTTTCCGAGGGCACTGTTTATGTATCGTTCCAAGGAAGACTAACAGTTTTAATGCGCAATTCAGTAGTCATTTTTTCATGCTCCTACAGAGACGGTTTCGTGCATATTTTAAAACTCGATAGTCGTCTTCATTTAAAACAATACGTTGGCTTTACGGAATATTTAATAGTGGTGGTTCAATGCTTGAGAGGAAACGTCCAAGTCCTGTGAATGTTCCTTCTCCACAGTTAATTAGTTAGTTACATGTTCCCTAGATCATCTGAACGATTCTATTATCGAAGCGATGTGGAACGAGTCAGTTTACAGGATATGTATACATGATTAGTGTGAACATTAATGTACATACTACTATTTTTAAAATTGGAAATTTGGTCCCATAGGAACTTACCACAAACTGCTACAGTCATCGGTCCCTAGGCTTACACCCTAATTAATCTAGCTTAAACTAACTTACGCTAGGAACACACACACACACACACACACACGTGCCCGAGGGAGGGCTCGAGGTCTCGAGAACTCGAACTTCCGACGGAGGTAGCCGCGTGAACCGTGGCAAGGCGCCCTAAGACCGCGTGGCTACACCGCGCGCTCTACTCACGCCACTGAACATTTTTGTTAGTGGCCACAACCTTTTACTTAATGACATTCGCTGTACGTATTGTGAATAAAGGCGTATAGTGAACAACGTTTGGTTTTCAGATGAGGCACATTGTCACCTAAATAGCATTGTTAATAAACGTAATGTGGGTTTTGGGGCTTCCGAAAATCGAGACGTGCTTCATGAAAAGGTGTATCATACTCCAAGAATTTCTGTGTCGGTGGCTATCTCAAGTCTTAAGGCAATAGGACCATTCCTTTTTTTAAGAGACAGTGAAAGTTATCTAAACTTGTTGCGTAATAATTTTGTTCCTTTCCTTCTTTCAGAAGGGTTTTAATTAGAAAGTCAGTGGTTCGTGCAGGATGGAGCCAAACCGCACACAGGTAATGTTGTCTTACACTTCCTGCGTGAAACTTTTAAGGCAGATGTCATTTCAGACACATTTCCTAATCGTTTCGCATATGGACAAAACTTGCCCGCAAATAGGCCTGATTTGAATCCGTGTGATTGTTTTCCTTCAGAAATCCTTAATTTAAAAAATTGTCCCTAAAAATCCTCATGCAGTAACTGAACTGAGAGTGCTGATAATGAGGTGGGCAGCGAAATGAGGATATGTGTCGGCGAGTAATTCAAAACAGGAGTCCATGCTGAAGAAGTTTGTAGGAGTTCGTGTTGAAGAAGTTGATAGAAGTGATGGTGGTCGCATTGAACGCGTCATAGGCAGAACTCTACAGGTATATTGTTAACACGTTGTCTTTCACATTTGCTTTGCAACAACTGCTCGAAAGTAACGTGCTCCTACAATAGCGTAAGAAATCTCGGATTTATTTTGTGAGCTTAACACTCTGTAAATTACACCGTGTGCGTCGTTGCTCCTGTGACTATTAAAAAGCCGTCATAAAATACTTGAAAATAGCCTAAGGCCGAAATTGTACAATCGTACGTGAAATAAAGAGAATGGCAGCTGAATGCATCACGAAATCTTTTAATAAAGTTTAAAGTGAAACATCTTTAATAAAATTTCAACAGTTTTGGAACATATTGATTACACATTACTTAATACACAGTATAAAAGAAATATAGAGTTACTTGGATTATTATTCCCTCCTTTTTTTTTAACAACCCCATTTATTATAGAAAAATGACATGATGACGAACTTGGATTAGTGCATGTTAAATATATGTATTGTACTTCACCATAACTCAAAAGAAATAATTACTTAGATTTGCTCACTTGCCTCGCATAATTCGAATGTTTGTGTCGAGAGGTTATTTAAACGTTGATGTCGCCTACCACAGTAATGTAACGGAAATTCACCTACAGTCCCCCGTCCCTTTCCCACTCTCCGCCTCAGTTACATTTTAATACTACACGTTGAATAAGTTTCATAGCGCTGACGCGTAATTTCTTGAACTACAGTAAAGCTTGTGGTTTCTCATCCATAATCGAAGATTATTGTATATTATCTATATCAGTGAAAGAGGATTCCTGTTTTGTCTATGCACGTGCATTCCAAGTGCAAGTTACCTTTTGCGAATTTGTTCCTTTATGTTTACATTGATGGCAGTTGCTGCAGGTTGGTCCACATCGGCAGGAAGCAGCGACGGGGAGTTGCCGTAACAGGATAAGGAAGCGCTTATCGCTTCTGCAGTGACACGGAGTACCGCAGCTTCATAATGTCACAACAAGAAGCGATTGTTCTCGTCCTGCTCTGTACTTTTTGAGGTTCTGTTGCAGCTGCTTAAAACCGAAACGAAATTGAAAAAGCCATGCTACACGCGCTGGGATACGTAACAGACCGTTTCAAACACATGGCGAGTAAATAATGGAGCATCGAAATGTCGTCCGTGAATAAAAATGGACCTGACAAAAATGACCCGAAGCTGCCGGCAACACCAAAGGACTTTTTGTCGAAGTGAGTTAGTGCAGAAAAATGCTCTACCAGTGAGTTCATTGTCACTGTTTGAGCACACACTGCAGTTATTGTTGCCAACTTTTAGAATACCTCAGGTAGGGATAGCAGTGATAACTCCAAATTTTTATGCCCTTCAGTTGCTATTTTATTGAGGCAAGGCCAGCTATAAAGTAGTAACCATAACATTTATGTTAGTTTCGTGTAAAAGACAGAATATAAGTACTATAGAGTTTGTTTTTAACCTTTTACGCTTGGGGTGCTGTGAACACCGCACATCCCCAGTTAAAGTTTCTGGTATTCAGTGAAGCGTGGAAGCATGTTGGTCACACTGTTGAGCGCCTTTTTTCAAAGTGATGCACATTGTTGCGAAACCATTGTTAGTGTTTTTAAAAGTACGCAGCACTGTACACAAGTTTTAAACGCTGGGGTGCTGATAACATCCCACCTAACTAGTAGTGCGACTTTCTGTGTTGAGCAGTGTACATCATGATGTTTTTGCTCCTTCTCATATGACTCCTTAGAAGGCTGCTGGAGGAAGTTTTTAATGAAGATGAAGACACTGAGATTCCAGAGTTTGTTGTTCTTCATTGTCATCCGAATCTTCAGTGCGAAGAAAGCGATCATGCAACTGCAACTGGTCAATCTGATGACCACGCTAGTGAAGATACGGCTTCCTCCTTTCCAACAATACCGGAGAGGTTTATGCTTGGTAAGGATAAAGTAACTGATTGGACGACTACACCTATGCCTAATAATATCAGAACAAGGAAGCAAAATATAGTAACTCATTAAAGCACTCTACAGCAGTCTTCAGCAATTAGTTTAGTATTGAGCGAATTATTTGCTCATTACAAGAACAAAAATAGACGCCGCAAAACAGATGTAATAGAAATACGATCTTTCATTGGACTACTTATAAATGCTGGTTCTTACAGAACAGCTAAAATAAATTTGGCTGCAATACGGGAAGTATTCACTTTGTTCAACCAAGGTGTATACGACCCAGGACAACCGGAAAATCCAGGAAAAACCCGGGAAGTTTTTCATCCGGGAGAAAACCAGGAAAAACCCGGGAATTTTTCATTGATTTAGTTTTCAGTTTGATAGAGTATCGGTTCTTACCAGTCAAAATTACAAAAATTAAAGGAAATTACTGTATCCCCCTACTTCAGAATAATACTTAAAGTTATTTTCGTTTTTTCTCTCGTTTATGTTTTATGGTTGAATTGCAAAGGAAATGCGCCATATAAAACGACACACGGTGCTCATGCAAGCGTCAGCCAACAGCAAAATGTGTCAAAGGCTGTAGGAAGACTATGCAGTTCTTCGTAACAACAAATTGCCTCCGAAGAGCTTGAAGCCACAACTGCTTATATTATATTCGTTTTAGCAGTTACGAGCGGGCTCGTGCGCATGCGCAGTTGAGTCGCGTTTTAAGTAGTAGGTTGTCCGGCTCCTGTACAAGAATGTGGCTGTTGGTTGTGCAAGCAGCTAGATGCTAACAGGAAAAGGGATCGGCAAATTCATATCCTTGAGGAAAAATCTTGTTTCACAAAGCGCCTAGCATCCAGCGCACATTGATCTATCGATCATTCATATGATTTTTAAACGCATTCCTGTTGGTTTTTTAACATTTTCGAACATATTTTAAGTTGATTTCTGAATGAATCATAAGTTGATTTTTGAATGTGTGCAGGGTGTACGCGGTGTCTCTGTCACTAGATTCCTCGTTGCATCTAGAAATAAACTTTCCGCAGATAAAAAGGGACGGGGCTATACGAGCTGTTATAATTACTAGCGAAATCCATAGATTCAGACAACCAGAATGGAAATGGGAATAACAGGTGAGAGAGATTACGTATTATCTTCTCGGTGTATCCAAGAAAATGAAATTTTTACAGACAATATTTGGCCAGATCGCTACACTAGTAAGGAGACCAGTTGTACAGTCCCCGGCTAGCAGCCGCTTAAGTTCTATTGCAGATGAATTGTAACAAAGGGCACCATACTTTCATCCAACAGTGCATGGGTTTCCCTGATTCATTTGTTTCAGAAACAATATGGTACATTTTGGATGTGTGGAGATTGCAGAGCCCTCAATGCTCGAACCATTCTTGTCTGGCATTCCATACCAAATATACTGCACCAATTGCAATCTTGCCTGCGTCATCTTTAATAGAAAAATATGCCATATGTGAGGGCTGGGCCAAGATAACTGCATTCTCTAACAATTGCTTAATCACATCAAAAGAGTGTGTCACCTCAGTTGACCATCGTACAGTTTAATTCGCCTGTGGAAGAACACATCACCAGTAAAAGTTTATGGTTCCTAAAAACCACCTTAATTCTTGGTAAGTTGTAGGCCAAGGTGTAAGTTTTATTCGTTTGGTCCTGTCTTCCATTGATCTGATCTCTGCTGGCAACACGCAATGACTCAAAAATGTCACTGTCTGGCGCTGTAGTTAGCAATTTTCTTTGTCACCACCATGCCCAATTGGTCCAGAGTATTGAAAACCTTGTGGTGAAAGAGAAAAATTAGCACATCATCAAGGTACAGACAACAGAAGGGAAGCTCATACAGAGTGGTATCAATGAACTGCATTAAACCTGTGTCATTCATGAATGTGATCACATATACTCTATTTGTTTCATAACCTTGCTACAGCTGACTCATGATGAATGGCGTTACACATCTTCATTTGCAGCAATAAGTCAAAAGCAAATATTGTTATGCCCCAGCAGTTAATTATCGAGCCCAACGCAATGCATTGCTAGCACAAAAAAATGTATTACCAGTCCCAACGCAGAAAACGTGTTGTACGAACGTGTTATGTACCCACTCTCCTCTAAAAGCCCTAGAAGTTTATAACAGGAATTTCTGAACATCCTGTACTGCAAATGTTTTGCACTTGATCACTAGGATTTTAATCATTTCATGTTGGGGGCCATTCCCTTGAATCTCCATGACTATACTCCATGGCCCCCTATGTCTATTTGTATCTGCCAGAAACCTACAAACCTTGTGTGCATTCCACACACAGCCAGCCGTTTGAGTAGCAGCCTCTGACGTGCAGTGCAGCAGTGAATTCCTGATGATATTCCACGTTGATGAGTTCTGAGTAATAGTGAATGATATTTTGTAATAATGCATGCATGCTACACTCATTAGCTCCTGTTTTGACTGATGACTTCTGATGTTTTTTAACTGACCACTACTGTTCATAGACAACATTAATTACCCTGTAATTCGAAATACACAGCAGTGGCGCTTACTATTATGCTTTCTCGAGCGCTCAATTAAAAATCGAAAAAACGTTATGCAATTAATATTTTATTACTTTTGAATGCATTATGGGAACAGCAGTGATCAATAAAATTGTAAATAATTACTATTAAAAACAGTCTTGATCACAATTTATTTTATAAGGTGACCGGTTTCGACCACTGCTGTGGTCATCTTCAGACCATTGAGTGGAAACCCCTTTCTGTTGGAGAATTCTCCAACAGAAAGGGGTTTCCACTCAATGGTCTGAAGATGACCACAGCAGTGGTCGAAACCGGTCACCTTATAAAATAAATTGTGATCAAGACTGTTTTTAATAGTAATTAATTAATATTTTGTTTGTGTGCAGGTACTTGTGTACAGTCCTGTTACGCACTGAAATCCCCACGCCACAGTACCGTGGCACGACGGTAGAGGAGCCAAAACAAACTGGAGCAGCCTACCTTTCACTTTATCAGTGGTCTGAAAGGCAGTTGACTTTCTGCATTTGACGGGACACAACGCTGCACCAGTCCACGCTGTGTTGTTGAATTGCACGGCACTAATGCAACAAGGAATGAAAAAATGGCTACGTGGCACAGACTGTTCCATTGTCGTCTGCCACTTCATGGTTCGTCATTTCGACTTGGCTAACTAAGTAGCTGTGAAGATTTGAGAATCGCAAGGCACGCAGAGGGTTTGGTGCCCGAAGGCCGAGTTATCAGAATCGATACGATAATGGAATAAGTGAAGAACAGTGACGCATCAGTTTTCAGCATCTCGCACGACATTTTGAATACGACTAAGGTCGCCGTCCGCTGAGTTCTGCAACTGCTCACACATATTCGAAAAACTGGACTTAGCAGCGCAAATACTACATCTTATTTCACGCCTGGCCCTAATCACAATGGACGATTCTAGGTGTTCCACTGTGATTCCAAAACAAAAGAGCGAAGCAGGTGGTGGAAACATGAGGAATCATCACCGCCGAAAAAGGCGAACAATCATTCGACAGCCAGTCGGGGTGTCCGAGCGGTTCTAGGCGCTATAGTCTGGAACCGCGCGTCCGCTACGGTCACAGGTTCGAATCCTGCCTCGGGCGTGGATGTGTGTGGTGTCCTTAGGTTAGTTACGTTCCTTTGCGACATCTTCAAATATAAATCCATTGTTAGGTATTACTTTTTCAGGTGGCGGCATTTGCTGACTGTGTGTTAGGCTGGTCCCTCAATGCCATGCAATCAGCAAAAGCGCCACCTGAAAAAGTAATACCTGACAATGGATTTATATTTGAAGATGTCGCAAAGGAAAACCAGGATTAGACAGATAAATGCTTCTGTTTTAGCTGTAATATGAAGGATGAGCCAAACACATTCCATCTTACAAACAGGACAATATGAATTTAAAACATATTTAGCAATTGTATTTGTAACCTTGTATTCAGCTCACCAGAACTCCTGCTCGGGTCTACATGCAAAGTCACATAGGGTAACGCACGAGTGTGTTTAATAATGAATTAGAAAATAGAAATTTGGGTAAGTTATGATGAGCAGCATAGTGAACGCGTTATCGTACACAATATAGACGCGAAGCTCACACCTAACACAGTAGCACAAGTTTATATGCCATTTAGCTCTGCAGAGGCTGAAGAAATGTATAGTGAGATAAAAGAAATTATTCAGACAGTTAAGGGAGGCGAAAATTTAATTTGAGGGGTATGGAATTCGATAGTAGGAAAAGAAAGAGAGGAAAATAGTGCGTGAACATCTATGGGGGGAAAGGAATGAAAGTGGAAGGTTCCTGGCAGAATTCTGGACAGCATGATTTAATCATCGCTAACACTTGGTTTAAGAGTCACAAAAGAAGGCTGTATGCCTGGAAGAGACCTGGAGCATCTATAAGGTTTCAGATTGGTTGTATAATTGTGAGACATATTTTGAAATATGGTTCCAAAACCTCTAAGACCCTTCCAGGGTCAAATGAGTACTTTGACCACAATACTGAAGAAACTGCAAAAAGATAGCAAATTAGGGAGATGGAACCTCGACAGGTTGACATAAGCAGAGATTGTTGAGTTTCGAGAAGGAGCATTAGGCAATGGTCCACTAGAAAAGGGGAAAGGAATACTGTAGAAGACGAATGGGTAGCTTGAAGAGGTGAAATAGTGAAGATGGCAGAGGATGAAATACGCAGAAAGACTAGGTATAGTAGAACACAGGAGATATTGAGTTTAACTGATGAATGGACCAAATACAAAAATGCAGCAAATGAAGCAGGCGACAGGGAAAAAGCGTCTAAAGAATGGGACTGACACGTGGTCAAAATGGCTGATCAGAAATGGCTAGACGACAAATGTAAAAATTTGGAATCATATTTCAGTAGGGGAAAAGTAGATACAGCCATAGGAAGATTAAAGGACTTTTATAGCTGCTGAATGTATATCAAGAGCACAGGTGGAAAATCAGTACTAAGCAAACAAGGGAAAGCTGAAAGGCGGAAGGAGTATGTATAGGGTAACCTGCCCAGTTAGCCGTGCAGTCTAACACTGCTTTCCGGGAGGGAAGGCGTGCCGGTCCCCGGCACGAATCCGCCCGGCGGATTAGTGTCGAGCTCCGGTGTGCCGGCCACCCTGTGGATGGTTTTTAAGGCGGTTTTCCATCTGCCTCGGCGAATACCGGCTGGTTCCCCTTATTCCGCCTCAGTTACACTATGTCGGCGATTGCTGCGCAAACAGTCTCCACGTACGCGTACACCATAATTACTCTACCACGCAAACATTTGGGGTTACACTCGTCTGGCGTGAAACGTTCCTGGGGCGGGTTGGGGGTCCACTGTGGTCGAACCGCACAGTAACCCTGGAATCGGTGTGGGGCGGCGGTGCGGTGAGTGGACTGCTGTAGCCTGTTGTGACGTTGTGTACCACTGAGGGCTAAGGCGAGGACGAAGCATCTCCGTCGTTTCTAGGTCCCCAGTACAATACAATACAATACAATACAATGTATAGGGTATATACGCTGAAGCGCCAAAGAAACTTCTATAGTCATGCGTATTCAAATACAAAAGGTATGTATACAGGCAGGATACGGCGCTGCGGTCGGCAACGCCATATAAGACAAAAAGTGCCCGGTGCAGTTGTTAGATCGGTTACTGCTGCTACGATGGCAGGTTATCGAGATTTAAGTGAATTTGAACGTGGTGTTATAGTCGGCACACGTGTAATGGGACACAGCATCTCCGAGATAGTGATGAAATGGGGTTTTCCCGTACGACAATTTCACGAGTGTACCGCGAATATCCGGTAAAACATCAAATCTCCGCCATCGCTGCGGCCGGGAAAAGATTCTACAAGATCGGAACCAACGACGAATAAAGAGGATCGTTCAACGTGACAGAAGTGCAACCCTTCCGCAGATTGTTGCAGATTTCAATGCTGGGACATCAACAAGTGTCAGCGTGCGAACCATTCAACGAAATATCATAGACATGGGCTTTCGGAGCCGAAGGCCCACTCGTGTACCCTCGATGAGTGTACGACACAAAGCTTTATACCTCGCCTGCTCCCGTCAACACCGACATTGGACTGTTGATAACTGGAAACATGTTACCTAGTCGGACGAGTCTCGTTTCAGATTGTATCGATCGGATGAACGTTTACGTGTAAGAAGACAATCTCATGAAACCATGGACCCTGCATGTCAGCAGGGGATCACCAATGTAGTACTGGAGGGAGGTCTGGAGGCAAATATTGTAGTAGACCAAGAGATGAATACAGTAAGTAGATATGGTAGGACGTAGGCTGCAGCAGTTATTCGGAAACGTAGAGGCTTACAAAGGATAGTGTAGCGTGGACAGCTGTATCAAACCAGTCTTTGGACTGAAGATCACAACACATCAACAGTAAACGCAGTGATTGTTGGAATCATGTGCAGTACGGCTTTCTGGTTGTTGATACAACAAGATACAGACGAAACATCCAGGAGTTCCTTTTTAAAAGATAATACATGTGTGTGTCAGGATACTGTAGACTATGGACAAATTGACACGCATGTCATGCACTCATTCTGAGAATGTTGATAAGGGTCACTACGCTGGTACTTGACAATCCAAGATCCTACACCGCCAACACAACATAAAAATGGTGAATCAGTTTTAATGGGGAAACTGGGACAACCCACCCTACATCCCCAGCCTTACCCCAAGTGACTTTCATCTCTTCTGTGTAACGAAACATTTTCTGGCTGGAAAACATTTCCACAACGACCCTGTGGTGCTGATTGAAGTAACTTCATGGCTGTGGACAAACCTTCAACGCCCCTCCCTCCTAAACCTGTTCTTACACGATGGGGTTCTTGGCTTAATGCTGCTGAGTATTACTGCACCAACTACAGCCAAATAAAGACAATCTTCTGTGAGCTTGCTAGCGATGAATCAAGTGCTATCAAAATTGTGAAAGACGTTTTTACAGATACGTTGTCTCGAAACTTGGCATACATCAACGCCAGTTTTTCAGTGATATCAAAAGCCATCAAACGACTGGAAGCTGTTGGCACTCAGCTATGTGAGGCCTCGAGTATTGTGCAACATGTGCACAGTGAGCTGGATCGAACTCGTGGTCATGTGGCTGACAAAGTGAAAACCAAATTGCGAAGTGTTCTCCAACGGAATTCTGGATATTCTACACCGTGCAAAATTAGTGACAGTCGTTCAGGGAATGCCGCAACATTTGAAGATACTGAAACAAAGCTGAACTCCAGTGACCTGGCTGCCTTCAAATACACTCCAGTGACGTCTTGCAAAGTGGAGAGATCCAGTGCAGATATTCAAGATTGACATACGGTATTAAATAATGTGAAACGCTTTAAATACTACGTAAAAATAAAAACATTGTTTTACTGTTTCGATAGATGATCTTTTCACTGTACTTTGAATGTTTTATTTTCTAGACACAGACATTAAAAAAACAGGTGCAAAATAGCCACAAACCCTACAGAAAGAAAGAACTATACTTTCAATATTTTGAGAAGCGAATTTTGTATTACTTTATGGTGAATAAAAGTTATTTAAAGCATTGTTGTTTGTTTATTTAAACTTAAGTCATATTTTAGTTTTTAAGGTCATATTTATGTAAGTTTTAGGTCATAATTGCTTGCATATTTCACTGATTTTTAGGTAATTAAAATCCGGGCCCTACTCATTATCATGATTATTAATAGGCCTCATTTTAATAAGATTGTTTTGTTTGATTATATTCTATAATAATTTGTGGGAGAACATATAGCCATTTGTATGATGTAATTAAATCACATCCACAAATGGACTTCCATCATTCTATTCAAAATTTCCATAATACGCTCTTTCATGTAGGAGAAAGTCGGGTAGTGGTTTGTCCATATTGTTCCACTTCTGTTCCGTAATAACTATTGTAAAATTCGATTTCAAGGTTGTCATGACAACGATTTGTCCCTGTCAGCAGCAATTGTCCAAATATCCATGCAAACTTTCTTCCCAGTCTCTGCTTTCACAGGTAGAGCCCAGAGATAATTTGAATAAATATCTATATCATTAAAATATATTTGAAGCATTTATTCATCATGAATAGTGTCGGACGGCTTGTGGCTGGCCTCTCACATAGATATCAAAGACCCATAGTATATCGCACCTGCGTGGAACTGTTTTGCATTTAGGTTTGTGGACCTCACGAACGACTGGCCCCATAGCTCCTTGCTGATGTCTTTCACTCTTCAATGACTGATATCATTTAATTTCCTACTGACTGGGCTTTTTATTCGTCTATATGGTGTGTCATTTAGCCAGTGCATTAGCCATACATAATATTTTAGCGTACGTTTGTACCTCTTTCGGCAAATACTTGCTAGGGTTCGAAATTTTTAAGTATAGTAGTTCCACTAAACCATGTGTTTGTTCAAATCCCTCATCTCTAACCCATATTGTATCCTCGGTTAAACTTATAGCTCCCAATATACACAGTTGAGTCAGCTTACCGCATACATTGCATCTATTTCACTAACACTGTGATGGTTAATGAAACCAGTAGTAGTATATCCTTTTTCTTCTTGCACTCCTTTCCATCTACCTCCACCTGTGTAATAGCTTCTGTTAACGGCTTAGAAGTTTCTGAGAGACACTGTACTCACTACAATCGTCTAATTTTAGTATTCATGATTTTCGCCTCTATCGCGTTTTGTTGAAATGCTGCTGCATCCTAATCTGACTTTCAGATAATACACGTCTTATACAAGCATAATTGTGCACCATCAATAGCATGTCCATGTCATAGCGATCTGATGCCAATGTCCACAGCCATGAAGTTACTTCAGTCAGCACCACAGGGTCGTTGTGGAAATGTTTTCCAGCCAGAAAATGTTTCGTTACACAGGAGAGATGAAAGTCACTTGGGGCAAGGCTGGGGATGTAGGGTGGGTTGTCCCAGTTTCCCCATTAAAACTGATTCATCATATTTTATGTTGTGTTGGCGGTGTAGGATCTTGGATTGTCAAGTACCAGCGTAGTGACCCTTATCAACATTCTCAGAATGAGTGCATGACATGCGTGTCAATTTGTCCATAGTCTACAGTATCCTGACACACACATGTATTATCTTTTAAAAAGGAACTCCTGGA
This sequence comes from Schistocerca piceifrons, assembly GCF_021461385.2. Classification (NCBI taxonomy): domain Eukaryota; kingdom Metazoa; phylum Arthropoda; class Insecta; order Orthoptera; family Acrididae; genus Schistocerca; species Schistocerca piceifrons. The sequence continues at coordinate 82,981,114 of NC_060144.1, forward strand.
TGTTTCGTCTGTATCTTGTTGTATCAACAACCAGAAAGCCGTACTGCACATGATTCCAGCAATCACTGCGTTTACTGTTGATGTGTTGTGATCTTCAGTCCAAAGACTGGTTTGATACAGCTGTCCACGCTACACTATCCTTTGTAAGCCTCTACGTTTCCGAATAACTGCTGCAGCCTACGTCCTTCCGTATCTACTTACTGTATTCATCTCTTGGTCTACTACAATATTTGCCTCCAGACTTCCCTCCAGTACTACATTGGTGATCCCCTGCTGACATGCAGGGTCCATGGTTTCATGAGATTGTCTTCTTACACGTAAACGTCCATCCGATCGATACAATCTGAAACGAGACTCGTCCGACTAGGTAACATGTTTCCAGTTATCAACAGTCCAATGTCGGTGCTGACGGGAGCAGGCGAGGTATAAAGCTTTGTGTCGTACACTCATCGAGGGTACACGAGTGGGCCTTCGGCTCCGAAAGCCCATGTCTATGATATTTCGTTGAATGGTTCGCACGCTGACACTTGTTGATGTCCCAGCATTGAAATCTGCAACAATCTGCGGAAGGGTTGCACTTCTGTCACGTTGAACGATCCTCTTTATTCGTCGTTGGTTCCGATCTTGTAGAATCTTTTCCCGGCCACAGCGATGGCGGAGATTTGATGTTTTACCGGATATTCGCGGTACACTCGTGAAATTGTCGTACGGGAAAACCCCATTTCATCACTATCTCGGAGATTCTGTGTCCCATTACACGTGTGCCGACTATAACACCACGTTCAAATCCACTTAAATCTTGATTACCTGCCATCGTAGCAGCAGTAACTGATCTAACAATTCCTTGAATTTCTCCGCCCTTAGCGGAGCCTTCACATAGATTTTCTTGCCACAGGAAATTAATTTATCAATTTGATCGCACGTCTTCGGCAACTCTGTTCAAGGCAGGAGGTGTACACCATACTGGGGTAGAGAATCTGAAGCCCTTTGGCTGTTTTAGCCATATATGAAGCACCATCTGTTACAAGCAGCAAAATGTTTTCTCTTTTCACACCATCTGGCCACAGTAGCTTCAGAGAGTTGTCAAACAAAATGGCAATCGTCTAATTGTTTACTATATCGAGAGCTTCACACGTTAGTGAGAACATATCTCCAGGCCATCAACTTTTAGAACACCAACAACAACATTTGCAATATATCGCCTACTAATATCCGTAGTTTCATCTATCGAAAGCCAGATCTTTTGCTCAGCAATAGTAATTCGTATTTTGTTGAGCACATCATTGTAGCATATGGATAAATAGTTCTTTCTCAGTGTAGATTCATCTGGAACTGGGTGTGTTGTGTACTTCTTCAAGAACCGTCTGAAGCGTGGATTCTTCAGCTTTTCCAATGGGATGTTGCAGGACACCGTCATCTCACACAAATCCTTGCAGAATGATTGCACGGTTGACGATTGACCTGTCTGTTCAAATCCCATAGTGCTCAGAGCCATTTGTCTGTTCAAATAACAGCCTTTGCCTGCTGTTATTTTCAGCACTTCGTTTCACACAGCTGCTGTGTTTAGCGGTATTACAGTGTTGTTGTACAATAAAGCGTTTTCTGCACTAACTTTAACTTCACACAGTTTACAAAATAATATTTTCCCATCAGTACTAAAGACCTTCTCTCCAAATTCTCGAACATATCCTCGCAACTTCACGCTGCCAGAGCACTTTGCTTTAGGCATGTTGGACAGGTGTTCCCAGTAACCAGTTTGAATACAGCATTTGCCTTGTTCGACAGCGATGATTATTACGACAGAAGCCCCGTTTGTTGGCTTTGTTGCGCAGAGTCCACAATACGCTCCCAATGTTTTATGTTCGCTGTTGTGGTACAACCGATTTTCTGCTACAGTCCTGAGAAATAAAGCTATGTACTGATTTATCTGTTTATCTTTCATAATAGCACGTTAAATATTGTCTCGTGAGCAGCATATTCAATTTCTTATTCGCGTGTCCCGTAAGATACGAGAAAAACGGTGTATGAATTTTTGGCAAAGGTTGACGGAAATATGACCTGTTATACTAAAAGTTAGCCGCAATATGACCTATTACTCAAATTTGTTGACATATGACTTTACATGCTCAATCAAACTACATTTTTCAACACTAAAATGCTTAGATTTGTGTATAAATTGTTCTAAAAATTTACCCTACAGTTCAGAAAAAAATATGACTTGTCATTGAAATCTGGGCCCTAATAATGAGCTTCTAAATGCAGTACACAGATGCATAAAAATGGTGAATCCACACAAGCCGAAATTCAACGTACGTGATTGGGTGCATATTTGAAAAACAAAACTATGACTGAGAAAGGTTGCCTGCCAGACTGGTCAATGAAGATATTTACAGTTCCCAAAGTGCAACGGAAAAACCTGAGATCATACACTAAAAGGACAGCGAAGCTGAAGAAATAGGAGGGAGTTTCTACACGGTAGAATTACAGGAGAGCTCTAAACTGAACGTTTTTCTTGTAGAGCGTGTCATAAGATGTCGAGACAACAAAGCCTTAGTTAAATGGCTCAACATTGCATCATCACACAACAGATACATAAAGCTCAAGATTTGGTATATAATAGGAGACACAGACCTTAGTTCAAAAAAATGGCTCTGACCACTATGGGACTTAACATCTATGGTCATCAGTTCCCTAGAACTTAGAACTACTTAAACCTAACTAACCTAAGGACATCACACAACACTCAGTCATCACGAGGCAGAGAAAATCCCTGATCCCGCCGGGAATCGAACCCGTGCGCGGGAAGCGAGAACGCTACCGCACGACCACGAGATGCGGACCAGACCTTAGTGCAGTAGGCGTATCAGAGGTAGTGGTTGTATTCTTGATAAGTTTCCAGTTGATTTGCATATTCCTGGATGTCTCTGTTCCAGTTACACTTCATTTAAACTTATAGATCTGGTAGAATTAATTAGTACATATACAGTGTTTTTATGATCTGCGTATTGCCATACTCATCAACATTTATGTAGTTTTTAGGTAGTATATGAAACACTCCTATCTTATTTAAATACTCTAGTCTCTCATTTAAATTTATAAGCAAGTTATCTATTAATTTATAGATCGTGTACTTAGTAAAACGTCTATGTTGCAGTGAATCTTGTTTATGTTTCCACGAAATGCGAACTCACCTTCTTGAAATTCTAAGCTGAAAAACTGCCAGGCTTGTGGTGATAATGTAATCTACCAGACGAAGCCTGGAGGGAACATGGCTTACAGTACACAGCAAATCAAGGTGACGCTGCTGATCGGATTCTGGCTAACAAAGCCAACCAAATGCGTTGAAGAAAGGATGTAGGCACAGGACAACATATTGCACATATTGCAGCACAGCTGATAAAGCAATGCATGCCAAATGTAAATTGTGTGTTGGGATAAGTTTATGATAAGTTACGAATGTGGCTCGTTGTACAGTACAGAAGCAGAAGAAAAAACCTGTGGGGCGTTTAAAAATTGCATACAGTCAGCAATGTAAGAGGCTAAAAGTATCTAGGAGGAGAAAGGAATTGGGCAGTTTAACGTGTGTTATTCTTCTAAGTTCTGCCAATACCCATACACATTTCTAATTCCAGCACTTACGGGACTGTCAACAATTGGCTGTTCAGCAGGACGGTTGGCTGCCATACCCAAAACAGTGAAGAATGCAAACAATATAGAGGAGCAACAACCAAGAGTCCAAAAAGTATAACAGGTTGCCATCGGGAAAGGACTTTGTTTATAAAAAACTAAGTCCTTTCTTGTATGGTTTTAAATAGACAGTCTCCTAGCTATACTACTGGACAGACCGCTTACAAATACAAATCTACTTAAATTTGTCAAAAAAGTAAATATCTCAAGTTTTCGTGAAGTGTTTATGTAGAATACATTGTGAAAGACGATGTGGAATTCAAAAGGATTTGGAACCCACTGTGCTGCGTATGTTAAAAAAACTAATCCCCACATGCGTTACAGTACCAGCTGTTACTTCAATGTCTGCCTGAAGAACTGCTCCATTACTTCGTCACAACTCTGTGTTCTATAATTTTCGACGCTACCGAGACTTCGATTCATATCTCTGTGGATATTTATGCCTAATGTTCCTACTGACGATTGCATAAAAACCAGCAACAAGCACATCACACATCACGGCTTCAGCTGAGGTTTAGATGTGATGTCACTCTAACATACAACAGGATACCTAATATCAGCGAGAAAAATAATAAACTACATTTAAGAAGTAGTAAAGTTGTGGAAGTGTTTCATACCTCTGTAAAAGTCTTTGTCGTTTTTTCTCTTTATTAACATAGCTCAAAATGGACAATATACTTTAGCCAGGAAGGTTCAGTAGGATCACTAATGGGTTTCTCAGGGAGTCAAGTTTTGGAGAATAATGATACATACATGCATATTCTAAAGGCTAATGCCATATCGCTGCAACCACTCTCTTCTATCATTGCCTGTATGTTTCAGTTCCAGGTGATTGTCACGTGCTATACTCTTCTTGACGCCCTCCAAATATTTCATTCTAGACCATCCTCTTCCTTTCTTTTCCAGCACTTCTCTTCTAGAATATTAATGATGGTGTGATGTCTGATGGCATGTCCAGCAATTTTTATTTTGCTCTTTTCCATTTCCTTTAATAATCTTCTCTCCTTATTGACTTAACTCAAGACTTCCAGGATATTTTCTTCGTCCAGCTCGTTCTTGTCATTTTTCAACCTATCCATATTTGAGTAGCTTCAAGTTGATTCCTTTCCAATACCCCTAGAATCCAGCTTTCACTTCCATAGCGCAGTGTACTCCATACAAATGATTTTTCAGAGAATTTTCTGAATCTATGACTAAGGAAAACATTGTAACCAGGAAGCATATGAATATAAATACCTGCTTTGCCATACTACCCTTCTCTTCGTTTCCATTAAGCTTCTATTGTCCTATGTGATTATACTACCAAGATAATAAAATTGTTTCACTTTCTCAATTCTGACGTCATCAATTTTTATATTGGTTTTAATTTTCCGCATATTTTTCTGAACTACCATTATTTTTGTTCTCCATTGCTTCACTTTTAATTTCAATAGTTTGGTAGGACTTCCAATGCGCTGTTCAGTTCTTATACGAAGTCTGCAACAGTCACGATGTCATCAGCAATCGTGAGACAATATATCCTTTCACCATTGGCATTTATTCTCTTTGTCTTTTCTTTTGTGATCAAAATAGTTTCCTCAGTGGAAATAGGGGACAGCCTCGTCTGACACCTTTTCTAATCTTGGCCTCTTCCTAAGCGTTTAATTTGTGCTTTGGTTATTACAGAGTTGATAAATCATTGTGCTGTCGTTCCAGTCCAGTCCTAATTTTTTCACTGTTTTAAGATGTAGCTCCCAGTTCACGTTGTCAAAAGGTTAATCTAAGTCAATGGAGGTGAGGGAAAATCTTCTGTTAGCGTCCACCCTTCTCCCCAATAGTATGCACAAGGCCAAAATTGCTATTCTTCTTTCTCTGTCCAAATTGGTCTTCTCTGATATACTTATCTCCTTTTCCTTTTATCTTATTTTTAACTATATTAATGACTATTCTGAAAGCATTTGATAACACTGGCAGTGTTCTATAATGTTGATGCAGTCAACTACTGTTCCCAATTTAGGTGTGGTAATAGTTCTGCATTGTGTGAAATCTTCTGGCACGATTCCTCTTTCGTAGCAGTCATTCATTACTCTGAATAATTGGTCTCTCATGTCGTTACTTAAATTTTTTAGCAATTCTGCAGGAATGTTATCGACACCTGTTGCTTTTCCTTCCTAGAGACTTCATATGCGATGTTCAAATTCATGCCTCATGGCTAGAGGACCCTGCACTTCTCTTTCACACTCATTGGTGTCTTCAATTAGATTACTTTCATTCTTGAGGTCCTTATTATCGTACAGTTCTTTTATGTGTTCTTTCCGACGAGCACATATGTCACACTTGTCTATCAATACTACTCCCTCTTTATTAATTACTACTACTTATAAAAAGGGATGGGGAGAGAGATGAAGATGAGAGGAGAGATATGGCGCTGTAAGAAGAATTTGATTCAGCACTGAAATACCTAAGTCGAAATTAGGCCCCTGCAGTAGATAACATTCCGTCAGAACTCTGATAGCCTTGGAAGAGCCAGCAATGTCGAAACTATTTCATCTGGTGTGCAAGATGTATGACATGGCTGACATCCTTCAGACTTCAAGAATAATGTAATAAATCCAAATCCGAAGCAAGCAGGACCCGATAGGTGTGAATATTACCAAACTATCAGTTTAAGAAATCATGGCTGCAAAATGCTGACATAAATTCCTTACAGGAGAATAGAGAAACTGGTAGAAGCCGATCCCAGGGAAGATCAATTTGGATTCCGAAGAAATCTAGGAATACGTGCGACAATACTGGCCCTAAGACTTATCCTAGAAGATAGATTAAGGAAAGGCAAACCTACGTTTATAGCATTTGTAGACTTAGAGAAATCTTTTGACAGTTTTGACTGGAATAATCTCTTTGAAATTCTGAAGGTAGTAGGGATAAAATACAGGGAGCAAAAGGCTATATAGAACCTATGCAGAAAATAAACGGCAGTTGTAAGAGTTGTAAGGGGCACGAAAAGGAAGCACTGAATGAGAAGGGACTCAGGCAGGTTTGAGACATTAAAAGTAGTAGACGAGTTTTACTATTTGGGCAACAAAATAAATGATGATAGCGGAAGTACAGAGTGTAAGTAGGCTGTTCAGGTTTTCTTATTGGTAACGCCACGTAGCACTCTGTATGAAAATCACTGGCTGTGCTGTGCGCAGTCTGTGGCTAGTTTGTATTGCTGTCTGCCATTGTAGTGTTGGGCAGCTGGACGTCAACAGCGCGTAGCATTGCGCAGTTGGAGGTGAGCGGCCAGCAGTGGTGGATATGGGGAAGTGAGATGGCGGATTTTTGAGAGCGGATGATCTGGACGTGTGTCCATCAGAGACAGTACATTTGTAAGACTGGATGTCATGAACTGATATATATAATATGACTTTTGAACAATATTAAGGTAAATACATTGTTTGTTCTCTATCAAAATCTTTCTTTTGCTAACTGTGCCTATCAGTAGTTAGTGCCTTCAGTAGTTTGAATCTTTTATTTAGCTGGCAGTAGTGGCGCTCGCTGTATTGCAGTAGTTCGAGTAACGAAGATTTTTGTGAGGTAAGTGATTTGTGAAACATATAGGTTAATGTTAGTCAGGGCCATTCTTTTGTAGGGATTTTTGAAAGTCAGATTGCGTTGCGCTAAAAATATTGTGTGTTAGTTTAAGCACAGTCATGTATAATTGTTCAAAGGGGACATTTCAAGAGGACACGAAATCTAGACGCAACAGCTAGAAAATCGTTTCTGAAGAAGAGAAGTTTGTTAACATCGAATATATATTTAAGTGTTAGAAAAACTTCTGAAGATAGTTTTCTAGGGTGTAGCAATGTATGGACGATAAACAATTTAGACAACTAGAGAACAGAGCTTTTGAAATTTGGCGCTGAATGCTGAATATTAGATGGATAGCTCGCATAAGTAATGAGGAAGTACTGAATAGAACTGGAGAAACAAGAAGTTTGTGGCATAACTTTATCAAAAGAAGGGCTCGTTTGATAGGACGTTTCTGAGACATCAAGGGATCACTCACTACTACTGGAGGGAAGTGTGGAGTGAAAAATTGTAGGAGACCAAGAGATGAATACAGTAAGAAGATTCCGTAGCATGTAGGTTGCAGTTGTTATTCGGAGATGAAGAGTCTTGCACAGGACAGAGTTACAGGGACAGATGCATAATACCAGTCTTCAGACCACAACAACAACTGATTTCACTCTAGGCTTGTGCTTTGTTCTGATTTTCCTATAAACTTGCCTCTGTTTTCCTTTTTTGTGATCTTCTTGTATCTCCTCAGCTCTGCTTGTGGTCCATGTCTCCTTTCTTCTCAGCATTTGGTTGGGGTGTGTGTCACGCTTATTTTGTTGTCATCTTATTATTTTCCTCATAGAGCTTATTGCTTTCCTGAATTAGGTTTAATATTTATTTTGTCATCCAAGGTTTTCTGGGTTTTAGTTTCCTTTTCCTAAAACCTCATTTGTTGCCTCAGTTATCCCCATCTCGGTATTATTCCAGTGAAATGGCTTATCACAACCGTCAGTTATCTGAGTGATATAAGAAGCAGTAAAGATGGCTTTTGAAGAATGAGCCATTCATTCCTACTACTCTCCATTTCCTTTTGACAGATTCTTGCTTCTTTTAAATCTAATATTGCATTTAGCCAACACAAGTTTGTGGTCTCTCTCTATGTCTGAACATGAGGAGCTGTAGCGTGATTTTATCTGATTTCTATATCTTGATTCACAAGAATACATGTATAATATAACTGAAACTGTGTTTTTTCTGGTGCGTCCGATATGTACCTACTTCTGTGAGATACTTCAGGTAATAACTATATCGTTTGATTGCAGAAATCTACCGTTTTATCACCTCTGTCATTTGTTCCCGCAAGATAAAATTTTCTGCTGTCTTATTGTCTGTGTGGGATCCCACAACAGCATTCAAATCACCCATTATTACAAAATACTCTTCTTGTGTAGACAGTTAAAATAGTTCTACAGTATTTTCGTATATAATCTCGATTTCTTCCTAGCCATAACTGAAACAGAGTGCGAGCACCTACCTTTTGGTCATCTTTGTTTCACATTCGCAAGTGTTTGCTTGTGTTCCACCGGTTGTCGGTCTTTCAGCGGACCATTACGGGAAGATCACATCTCCACTTTGGCGCTAGCAGCACAGGAAGTCTTCATTTGTTGATTTGTGATTCAACTTAAGTTATTGACATGAGTTGTATGGGTGACGGAGCGGTCTGATGTGAATGTCACGGTTCTCACAGCAGAATGTATAGCTTTCATAGCTGAGTTTAAGCTAGAAAATAAAATCATTTCCCAAAAATGCACAAATAAACATTTTAATTTGTGCTAAATACGAAAAATTTGTATAATTTATAAAATTCTCCACTAGTAAACTTTAGGACAAGTAATGAGGGTTTTAAAATTGAAATATATGTGTATTAAATCGAAGCTAAAAGTAATCAGCTAAATGAAATTTTATTATTTTTAAATTAACTTTTACATTTACAGATCCACACATTTCATACATGTCTACACTACAGTAAACTGTCACTATTGATTTGATTATTTTGCATTACATTATATCATATCACATTAGGCTACATAGATTTTTATTCCTACTCCACACACTGAATGCTTTTTCAAAATCAAGCTCATTTCAAGATGTCCCTTCAGTATTAACCATCACTAGTTTACTAATTCTTTCCACAGAAAGACGATTTTTAATATCTGTTTTTATACTGTTCATGCAACTTAACACTCGCCCACAGTGAAATGTGTGTAAGGAAATACTAGTAGCGTATTATATAATTAAATCCTTAAGAGGGAACTTTTCACTCATCCTATTCACATAAATTAAATGTACCATCTCTTTGACATTCATTCCATTGCATCTACTGTTCAACACCTTCTTAAACATTGGCTGTTCCAGTTACACTTCATTTAAACTTATAGATCTGGTAGAATTAATTAGTACATATACAGTATTTTTATGATCTGCGTATTGCCATACTCATCAACATTTATGTAGTTTTTAGGTAGTATATGAAACACTCCTATCTTATTTAAATACTCTAGTCTCTCATTTAAATTTATAAGCAAGTTATCTATTAATTTATAGATCGTGTACTTAGTAAAACGTCTATGTTGCAGTGAATCTTGTTTATGTTTCCACGAAATGCGAACTCACCTTCTTGAAATTCTGAAGGTATTTCATTAAATTGCGACCTGGTACAAATTACAGCTTTTTTTAATGTCCTCAAGCCTCTGCATGTGTGAGTTCACGCAAACTTCAGAGGTAAGGTTTGGATACCAAGTGCATGTAAAAGTCAAACACAATTTGCTAGCAAGAAACATGACATATTCCATAAAAGACAATATTGACAAAAGTTTTAGACACTTTATATTTTTAGTAGGTCAGCAACTGCTGGTTTTTTTTTCCAAGCAGAGACACCAAAGAATTCCAATTTATATATTGTGAATTTACCACCTCACCCATTGAGAGCCAACGAATGGCAATAGTTTTAACAAATTTTTTCCTTGGCTCATTAGATATCTATTGCATATCTCTTAATGGTTTCGAATTTTTTGGTGGCTGTTCAAAGCAGCTATAAATTCTGTGTAGAATATCTTGAGACTAGCAGTCAGTCAGACACCTAATTCTGTTTGGAACTTGTAAAGCGAACTGATGATCCACATACTACATAGAAAATATATGGGGAAGTGTTTTAAAAGGAGTTACCACCCCAGATCGAACTCCTGCGATAACAGATCAGTAGCACTTGAGGAGCATTTGCTCTTAACGTCATGTCTAACCAAAACTCCTTCACCACATGAATATATATGTTTCGTACTACATCCTGTTAGCGGACACAGCGTTAAGTAGTGTGTTTACAAGTTCCCCTTCTGCACTACTTTTGCACATATAATTAGACTTTGTGTTTGGGTAATGTCGGCAGACTCTTCTGTCATAATTTTATACCATCTGCCTGACTTAATTTTCGATTTTTTCAGGAACATCTAACTTAAGTTAGATATAAAGAATGACTTTGTAATCATCATTTGCGTTGCTGTCTGTATTTAAAAAAATTTGTTTTAAACTGGTAAGTTCTACTGTTTGTTGCGAATGGTAATTAATGCTACTGCTTCTCTGATGATGGCGCCAAACAGCTCTTCTGTTTCGTGTTCTCGCACAAACTACGTATATACTGGAATTTCTCCATACTACTACACTATGCGCCAGTTATATAACACTTTTCAGATTTCCACTAATTGTTTTAAGGAAGAAAAAGGAACGAAGTCCTAGTCCCAGTGAAACTAAAAATGGACATACGAAAGAAACAAAACCTGATACTAAAATAGGCGTACCAAATAAACAAATTTATCCATCACTTCTTAAAATGTACAAAAATACGGAGTGTGTGCATTTGACAGGAATAACTAAACCAGGCATACCTGATCAGCAGGCACATCGTTTGAGTGACATACAGCCTGTTGCCCCCCCCCCCCCCCCCCGGAATGTCGTGTTTTTTGCCTATATTGTTTTGTTTTATGGCAGATTGTTGTCGCAATCTGGGAGGGAAGGCGGCAATTCATTTCTTCCTGTGACCGATTGTAAGGGCTTGTTTGCTTTGTTATAGGCTGGTCTGTGATCCCGCTTCCCCAGTGCCGTCTTTCGCAAGGCTCAAAAGAACGAAAGTTCTACACGCACTTGCTCTCTCCCCTCGGAGAGGATGTGAAAGGTGAGATAAGAAAAAATGGTTTGTTTCTGCGGCAGAATGCTATCGCGTTTTTCCGAATTCTATTTTAAAGTACGTCACATTATTAGACCTCGAGTAGCAAAAACGACTGTGACATAAATCCTGTTTCATAAATGCTCGTGAGATCCGCAGTAAAAATGTTGTACCAAAAGAAAGTGGCTCTTAATGGACGAAGCATTTAAAGGTCTGAGATGGGACTTGAAAAAGATGAGAAATTTCATTAAATACATGAATCACACTGAAACAAAGCAAATAAGCACAAGACTTTCAACGATCTTTATTAAAACGTAAAAGCACAATAAATTACCTTGAAAGTAAACATGGACGGCTACGTTAGGGTGTCCATTTCATTTTCATTGAAAAAGGGGACATTTAAAATAAATTAGAGAAAAACCTGGGACAATGAAGAAAAAAAACGGGACCTAGATATTGTATTGACTAAATTTAATACAAATACAAGTTTACCTTTACAACGTGCACTCAGATGATACCAAATCACTTTTTACAACTATTCTGCCACTTTTATATACTTTATCGAGAAGTGCATTTTCGTTTGAAATTGGATCATAAAAGTCAGTACACGATACACCATTAAAGCGTGTTTTGACAATGAGCAAGGCCCTCACTGTTTCAACTTTCATTCTGTTTTTATTTTCATCTGGCCACAAAGAGTTCACTAACGAAAATACACGTTCCACAACAGCATTTGACCCAGAAATTGCCAGACAAAACTCCACCAAATGAATCATGTTTTTCATGTTCATGTTTTTACTTTTGAAATAAGCAAATATTTTAAACCACGTTGCACTAACACTTTCTTCGTCTCCTTCACTTTTTATGAAGTTCTGTGCGCATGAAAATTCATCGAACAGTTCGTCTTCATCAACAGGAAAATTTGGTACAATACTTTTAACAAAAACACAACAGTCCTGAATATCCTTCCACTGTAGCTGCTCCTTTTCAGTATTAACCCAGTCAAATGTTTTAAAAGGTGTGAGAAATGGTAAACACCATTCTTTAATATACTCAATGCAAGAGTCATAGAAGATGTCAGCATAAATATGAAAGTGTTCTACAGTAATTTCACCCTCTTCTTCCAGCTTTCTTAGAGTCTCATGTACAAAGGATGTGAGAAATCTTTCAGATTTTCTACATTGTAATTTATCCAATAATTTGTTTATTCCTTGATAAACTTCCACTATTGTGATTTCTTGTTTCTCAATACATTTAATTGTTGTGGAGAAGGGTTTTAGCTGGCTAACAAGAAAATGTAGAACAATAGACACAGGGTTATCAAAGAATTGTTTAAGGATAACAGGACACTTATCAAAGGAAATGAAACATGATTTCAAAGCAGGAAATATCTCTACAATTCTTTCCAATGCTGGTAGCAGAGATAGCCACCTTGTCTTGCTGTGCCCAAGTACAGTTTTGTGTTCAGTTTCAGTAAACTTACAGAATGACTTCAGAGATTCAACCCTTACTGTATATATGTGGAAATGCTGGTAGATTTTGTTTACAATTAATTGGCAGTCGATGGGTAGGCAATCTGAGCCAGTTTGTAAGGAATTGTGCACCACATGTGCTGGACAGGCAACACCTACTATATTATTCACTGGGTTCGGTTGCTGTTTATAGAACTAATTGTTTGTTCCTTTCTTCTGCTTACCACCAAAATTGGTGTTAGTGTTGTCTGTAGAAACTGCAGTCGCCTTTCCCTCAAGATCATATTTATTTAAAACCTCCAGCACATAATTCTGAAGTAAATCTGAAGTTTCTCCAGCTAAATTAACCAATTCGAGCACTTTCACCATGATGCCATTTTCAGGGTAAAAATACCTGATAAGGAGAGGAACCAACTTCAAATCCAGATGATTCGATGTATCAATCAGTACAGAAATGAATCGATCACTTTTCAGTTCATTTAAAACCTGTTGAGCTGCATACGGTGCAGTAACATTTGAAATGATTTCAATCCTAAATTCACATATGGACACACAAAATATAATGCAAAGTTTTTTAACAACGGCTGTAGTACAGTCCATTGACTTAAAGCTATGGTTATGCATTGCACTGTGCTATGCAAACGTAGCTTCTTGTGCTGCCAACTGCCTATCCATTTCTGTTACTGATTTTAAGTTTACGTAGTAGTCACTCACGCATTTATTTGCTCTTTTCGTTTGATCACTCATGCGATGTTTCTTCGTCTTAATGTGGTTCACAGTGTCAGACCTTCCACCATGACCAATTGCAAATTTTGATCTGCACAACGTACATTCTACAGTTTCTCCACTACCAGTGATAAAGGTAACTCACTTTTTATATTGCTGTTGAAATTACACTTTCGTTTTGGCATAATGAAACAGTGATTGCACAGTGCAAAACATTAACAGTGTAGTGACGAAATCCAGAGAGCAAGTATCAGTGGTGTAAAGTATCTCTGGACCGAAAGGACGGATTCAGTGGATCGATTTAGAAGAGAAGAATCTTCGTTGTTGTTCGTAACCTATAGTGCGTTTAAAATTACTTGCGATATTTGACAGTTCGGTACATGTTTGGGGTATGCTGGAAGTCATCACACGCTTCCTAGCGTAAATAATTGCGCAGTTAATAGCAAGTCAAACAACCAGCAGCGTCAAATACTCTAGCCAAGAGGAATCGGCTACATATACCTGCTCATTCTCGTTGCTTACATTCATTGTAACAGTAATCGCATGATCTATATATCACTGTTATTTTAGAACTTTTATTGTAATAATCGAATAAATAAATATCGTTTTCCCCCAGTCACGCTATCTACTATCTAATTAACTATATCGCAGACTTTATCAAGAAGCTTATGTGACGGGTTGTATGCATATTCACATTTCATTTATTGACGTTATCTTCTTTACGTGTACTTCAATAAAAACCTGGAAGGGTGCGCATATGTCATTTCAGACGTCAAACGTTATCTCAGATATAGCAGCTATTCAAATGAGAAACAATTTCAAAGTAAATGTATTCAGGTGCTAATTATCAGAGTATAGATTTCTTTAGATTTACGATGCTCGTCTGCTTTCAACTTTCCCCCTCAGCTTGTACTGAGAAATTAGATAAAAGAGCAGAGATATATGCAAAGTCTTGGAATAGTGCTAAGGAAAGTTGGAGCTGCAATTCACCTTTAACTGTGCGTAACACTTGCGTACAGATCCAGACACCTACGTTTGCAGTTTTCATTTCCGACACCATTTATCTTGCTTCGCTAAAAATCGACGCGTTCGCCGTGCAAACTAATCTTGTCTGAATACGGAAGTTTTGCATCGTGGCCAACTATTATTGCTTAGGGTGAAAGCTGTGTGGCTATATTTAGCGCCAAAAAACAATAACAGAGCGTTACTATGGTTGACACGTTATGCTAGTTCCCTCGTGTTACCTTCCGCACCCTCTACTGTAAACGCTTGTTCACAGATAGAAACGAACGTTTGTGAACACCGGGAAACACTCTGCGAACGCTCGGTCGCTTCCATTCTCTCCATTGTAAAGACAGCTTTAGAGGTGTGTCAGAAAGAGATTTGGGCGGCACGCGGCAGGGATAGTTGTCATCGCGCTGGAAACGGAACGTGACGTCTACGCTCTCTTAGCTAATAGCTCGTTGGCGTCCTTGCTGGGTTGTTTCCCAGTTTGCAGGATCACGACGCTGCAAGGTTGGCCGGCCTTCCTGACTTGCTCGTCTGTAGCGGTATTTCCCTGTGCTGTCAGTGGCCGCTAGAGGCCTCTGGCTTCGGTCCGCTGTACAGGCCGATCGTGACGTCCGGCAGTGCACGATGGCCCACCGCCGAGGACAGTTGTGGGCTCTGTCGCTGCTGCTCACTGTCTGTAAGTACCGCCAGCTGTTAGGACATACAAACTCTATTCATGATTCAAGGCCTTCGCGATAGTTGTCACTCTGTAACAACGTTCTGTCATGTGGCAGCGTCGTGGTGTAATAATCGCCGTTGCATGGGACATTCATCAGGTGAAGATTACACACCTAGCATAGAGCATAGGCGTCAGTAAGGTGGGGGTTGGCGTCTGATAGGGAGATTTTGGGGGGGGGGGCGCAAGAGGAGGGGCACTGGTCACCTCCTGGTACGGGTTTGGCGCTGTTCTGCAGTGTAGGTGGATGGGGACCTTAACAGTGCTAAAATAATTCACTTGAGCCTAGATAACTAAACCGTCGTAAAATTCACGATTGTGGTAGGGTATGAAACAGGACGTTCTCCACTTAATTTGGTATGTAACATACCTTCGGAGATTAAAATAATTGTAATTAACTGATGCATAACCTGTAAATTATGACTTTCTTTAAATAAAATATAAAGTAGTTACCATTACGTCCCTCTAGTGTTCTAGAGTTAATCTTATGTCGGAAGCTTCCTCTGAACACGCTAATGGAAATGCAAGTAAAGGGGGGGGGGGGGGGGGGGGGGGGAGCGGGAGAATATATAAAAGCATGAAATTAATACCAAAAAAATCCGGTGATGTGGTCATGTGTGAAGTATTGTAACCAAACGAAGTTTGGGCATTAAAACTAGATAAGGCTATATTCGGTCTCTGCTGGTTATTGTAGTCGACCTCCAACAGGATTTTTTCAGTCGTTTTGACGTGATTCATATTTCTGACGTTGTTTCAGCCGAACGTTATGGCAAATGAATATATATGTACATACGTATTTTGTAGCTTTACTTGTTACAGTGTTGAATATTGTGGATCAAATCATATGAGGATGTAATTTCAGACTGTTTAATCAAAAAGATATTTTTTTATGTTATTGACATGAACACGTAAGTTCCCTTATTATGGGAGCTGCAGCAAACGTCACTGTAGGACATTATGCAGAGGATTAGCAGACGGTTCGCTGTTTCATATTTTTGTGTATAAGCTATTTCGATTTTATTGCCTTCACCAATCGCATTTATTTTTTACATAATATATAATTTATAAAGGTTTTTTTGTTTACATTGGCTGCTGTACTTACGTTCTGACGTTGTAAATGGACATGTTAAATGTTGCTGTTGTCCGTACATGGTCGATGTAATATTTTTTCGGTATCGTTTTAAATGAGTTTTGCAGGTGTACTGATGAAAATAATAAAGCCGAAATAAGCTTGCATACAAAATATCAAGCTGCATACTGTCTATTAATTCTCTGCATAAATGATTTGCATTGAGTATACTGTTGGAGTAATGTTATTTAAGTAATTAACATTAAAAATCCTAAATGTAGGTAGTTCGATGCACAATAATTCACACGTACATATCAACTTCAGTTCTTCGGCACCTCATGTATGCAAACTTGACGAATCAGTTACGTCAACACTGACAATTTTTGAATCTTGCATCGTGTTGACGAAATTTCTGCGAACGTTTAGGATACCCACAACAATGTTACGCAACAGTAGCAGATTTACTGTACTGTAAATTTAGAATCTATTGAACTTCTCAGAGAGCACTTCCGTGTGTTACCGTCGTTTAGCGATTCGTTTAAGTGACATACCTTTACTGACGGAACTGTTGTGGTAGGCTCTTAAGAATAATACAACAGCACCGTTTAAAGTCTGCCAACGGGTGCAATTCGTCAGATCCAGTATCTAGTTCGTATTAACTGAGAGGAGTCTCACACCAATAGGCCTTCTACTGCTCAGCTCTCCCCAACTCGTCGACGCTGCCTGTTACAGCATATGCCGTTATCTACACGTGTAGAACCAGTTAGTAAACAGACTTGTCTTGAAATGGAAACAGTAGTCTCCGCTACGAAAATGGGCCGTTTCTTATGAGCAATGCACTCTTCGGCGAGTATGCCATCCACCATACAGCCCGCGGCTTTGCTTTTTTGTCCACTGTATTTCGGCATCATCTTTCGGATTGTGGGAGGTCACTGACATCTTCCTTTCATGTTCCTCAACGAAAATACCGTGTCCGTGACGTTCTTAAAGGGCGCGAAACAAACGTGTTAAGAGGTAAACGCCTCCTCGACGATCATAGCAAAATTTCTCATTCTGTTTGATACCAAAATTGTTTCTGATAATAAACGAGTGCCAAATTTGCGGTGTATGAAAAAACCTTAAATCTTGCAAGCGCAGTACGTCACCAGCACTCAGGTATTGGAAATAATATATTTCGGTGTCACATGTCCCAAAACGACTTCAGAGTTTCGGGACAATAACTCAGCTCTACATGTATGCACTGCAAACCACATTAAGGTGTGCGACCGAGGGTGCATTTTATGGTCTGTTACAGTAAGTTTCTGTTCTTTCACGGATACGTTTTAGATACAGTGTAACATCGCATTTCGCACCCCAATAAGTGAAGACCAAATTGGAATAACAGTTTGCAGAGGCCTGAAGGGTATAATTTTGTCGACTCCGTGTTGACCTCTTGTAATTTTTGAAGTAGGTTCTAATGGGATACTAGGAATCCCTCTCTGCCAACTGAGATATTCAAGCATTTCTAAATCGGTCGGACTACAATAAATATATATAGTAAACACTCATGTTCACTCGTTAGTCCGACTTGATACGGACTCCATATTTATTATTCCATTGGTGAACGTGTAAACATTCAAATACCGGCATTCCAACCAACCGTCGTGGGGCCGCAATCGTCCGTCATGGGTTTTCTGGGAGAAAGTTTTGTCGTCGACAGAACGGTCGTGTCTCGTATCTGATCTGACGCACGACTCCATCGTTTACAAACATATGAAGTTAACGTATACTCTCCTTCAATTTTTCATGTATTACAGGCTGGCTGAATTTGCTGTCTCTGGAGAGGGACATGGGAATTATTCTCAATACAACCAGCCATATTTTATGGTGGTAAATTTTGGGGCATATTTTGTTGCTTGCGTTGTTTTTGTGGAACGGCTATTGCGCGATAACATTAGTATTTTTCTTAATTACGTTCTCCCGCGAAAGCGCCCCAGTATCTCAATTCAAGTACATTTTAGATTTTACAACACATGAACAAAGGAGTAAAACACATCTCTCGTAAATAAAAACAGACAACACAAACTTTTTAAAATAAAAATTCCATAAATAACGGAACAGCCAGTCCTATTGAGGCAGAAAGATTTGACGTTATTTGATCGTTACAAAGAAAAGATGCAAATCAATGACACAAGAATGTGATTGGTACTGGCTTCTAAACATTGTTTTTTCTGAGAGATATGTTACGGCTCTCGCAAATGTATTAAAATATTTGGAAGACATTTCCCTATTATGTCAGTTCCATGCAGTGTGCAGAATGATTAATATGACCGTGGTGTAAACATCCTTTCACAATTTCGCTGTTAATAGAGTGAAAGAGAAACATTTTTAATTTCTTAATGCTGATCGAATTTTCCGACTTTTTGTAAGACGGACGTCCCTGGTACCCTCATTTGTACTGCAGACCACCTTC
The DNA here is from genome assembly GCF_021461385.2 of Schistocerca piceifrons. NCBI lineage: Eukaryota > Metazoa > Arthropoda > Insecta > Orthoptera > Acrididae > Schistocerca > Schistocerca piceifrons. The sequence goes on from NC_060144.1 coordinate 82,999,984, forward strand.
TAGGTGGCGCAACCAGAGCTATGAATATTCATCTTCGGTATTAATAATCGCTTGAGCTGTATTTTGACATTTTATTCAGATTCCACTACCGGTTTCGTGGCGTTAAACCCACACCTTCAGGTGACATATGATTAACACATTAGAGCGGAAAAGCTCGGAATCTCTCTTCCCAACATTCGTAGTCTGTCAAATACAACACACCGCTTAAAGACGGTATGTCATCCATCCACTATATTGGAATTTGGCAGCCGTCTTTTAGCGGTGTTTTATATCTGACAGACAACGAATGTTGGGAAAAAACATTCCGATCTTTCCCGCTCCAATGTTTTAATCGTATGTCGCCTGAAGATGTGGCTTTAACGCCCACGAATCCGGTAGCTGTACAATAATAAAAGACCAAAATACAGCGGAAGCGATTATTAATACCCAAGACTCATTTCTACTGCTCAGTAGCAAGCACAGAGGGATGAAGTGACGATTCTGTCGACTTCGCATGACATTCAACCTCAAGTGTCTTGCAGGCAATGTCTTCCCTTATTCTTCCACACTTCCAGTTTATCGATCTACGTAAATCTTACTGAAAGCTTCCTTATAGACATCCCACAGTGCATTCGCAATCCGCTTACAGATCCGGTACGAACTATTTTTCTTTAGCCGGCTTCCAGTGGTATTTAATCGAAAGCTTTTGGAAAGACTAGATGCATTTAATTCATCGGATGACACAGAACTACGACTCTATCATGTGTGCAGGGCGCGAGTTAGGTCTCAAATGAACGTTTTTTTTTTAAACGTTCGTTGCCTTTGAGAAGGTTCCTTTTTTCTTTTTTTCAAGTGGATCGTTCACCATAAATTCAGTTTTAAAGTTGACATATTCCCCGCAGTTAGTATGAAATCGGACGGTGGATATGTGTAGGCAAAATATGGAATAAATGTCGCGGCCACGCCTACCAAAGTTACGACCTAAACTACAGAAATTTAAGCAAAGCGAATCCTAAAGTCCGATCTTTTACTCACTTCTTTACACTGACGAATGGGGTGGCGCAGTGGTTAGCACACCGGACGCGCCAGACGGGGGACAGCGGTTCAAATACACGCCCGGCCACAGGGATTTAGGTTCTCCGTCAGATTAAGCCGCTCGAGGCAAATGCTGGTATGGTACCTATGAAATGAAATGACACGGCCGATTTCGTTCCCCATCCTTAAAGTCCGAGCTTGTGCTCCGTCTTTAATGACTTCGACGGGAATTTAAATCCTAATCTTCCTTCCTTCTTCCTATACAGAAACACATGGGAAGATTGACGTATAAAATTTGCTACGGATTTTCCAGCAAGTCATTAGGTTTATCTTACAGAAGAATGGTGTTTTTCCCCGCTGTGCTGCACTGTTCTCAGGTCATTAGTACAGATGTCCATCCCGATAGCTGGTTGGTGCCGGCACTGTAGCTCAGCTTGTTTTGTTAGAGGGTTAGCTGTACTCTGTAATAAAAAAACTGAGACAACGGCTCAACACTGAACTTGAACGGGTGTCATGGGACACCCGCACCGAACAAATGCGACGAACAAAATGGAACAAAAATGAGAACAATAAAAAAAAAGTCCCAGCATGACGGATTGCCGTCCTACCGGCCCAGGTTCCATTCCCGGCTGGGTCGGGGATTTTCTCCGCTCAGGGACTGGGTGTTGTGCTGTCTTCGTCATCATTTCATCCCCAACTGGCGCAGGTCGCCCAATGTGGCGTCGAATGTAATAAGAGCTGCACCAAGGCGGCCGAACCTGCCCCACAAGGGGCCTCCCGGCCAAACGCTCATTTCGTTTCCATTAGTACAGATCACAACAGCGGCAAGATTACGAACAGATTCAGCTGTTTATGATAAAAGTTGCACGAAAGTTTCAAACTGAACTATTTTTGTTAATTCTATGTATGATGAAAGATTGGTAAAATTCCCAGCTGGCCAGGCAATCTTGTAATCTGAGTATGTTATTTCCCTTATTTTTGAATCTGAACATAATTTTCTTCGAACAACCAAACGTATTGTGTTAACATAATATATTGAACACTCTCCTTAGTTTAATACTACCACAGTCTGCATTCGGTATACAACTGCTTGAAAGGTGTCTTTTTTCCGTTAAGCATTAAAAAGTAAAATATAGAGCTGAGCTTGCGAAGTGAACAGATGTTTATCATGTTTGCAGGGACGCTGGTTATAGGAAGAAAATATGTATCAGACATTCTGGCCGTATGTGAAGTATGCTAGGGGCAAGACACAGTGTCTTCTCTGCGCTATAGCAATGGAAAAACTATCGACGACAGTGCTGCGGAAGCAGAGTTACTAAATAAAACCTTTAGAGATTACCTCACCGAAGAAGACGAAGTAACTATTCCAGAATTCTAAACAAGAACAGCTGCTGACATGCTGCACATATCCTCGGAGTAGTGAGGCAAATTAAATCACTGGTCCAGACTGTATACCAATTAGTTCCCTTTCAGAGTATGCTGATGCAATAGCTCCACACTTAACAATCATATACAACCTTTCGCTCGACGAAAGAGACGTATCCGAAGACTGGAAAGTTGCACAGGTCACACCAATACTCAAGAAAAGTAGGAGGAGTAATCCACAAAATTACAGGCCCATATCATTAACGTCGATACGCAGCAGGATTTTTAACATGCAGTGTGTTCGATCGCTATAAATTACGTCGAAGAGAACGGTCTATTGACACACAGTTACTGATTTCAAATTGATTCCGTATTTCTAGATTTCCAAAAGGCTTTTGATACTTTACTACACAAGCTACCAGTAGTGAAATTGGGTGCTTGTGGAATATCGTGTCAGTTATGTGACTGGATTCGTGATTTCCTGTCGGAAACATCGGTTACACGTTAAATCGGTGAGATTCAACTAAATACCTCGGAATTACAGTTACCAACAACTTAAATTATTGTGGCGAAGACAAACCAAAAACTGCGTTTTATTGACAGGACACTCAGAAAATGTAACAGATCCACTAAGGAGACTGCCTACACTGCTTGTCCGTCCGCTCTTGGAATACTGCTGCGCGGTCTGGGATCTTTACCAGGTAGAATTAATAGAGTATATCGATAAAGTTCGAAGAAGAAAGAGCGACACGTTTTGTATTATTGCGAAATGGGGAGAGATTGTCACGGACATGATACAAGAGACATCACTGAAATTTAGTGAGAAGATTCCGCCGCAACGAAAAACGCCTTTGTTTTAATCACCAACTTTCTCCTCCGAATGGGAAAATATTTTATTATGATCGTTTCTCCCTATGTAGGTCGGCGCCAACAAAATAAGGGAAATCAGAACTTGCACGGAAAGATATAGGTGTTACTTTTTTCCACGTACTGTTCGAGAGTGGAATAATAGAGAATTATTGTGAAGGTGGTTCGATGAACCCTCTGTCAGACACTAAAGTGCGATTTGTAGAATATCCATGGATATGATATACTAACTCGTGAATATATTTACGAATAATAGGAACCAAGATCGGGTGGTCAGTGACATTTTATGTATCTCTTTCTAGGTATCAGATTTGTCGGCACAACTCTTTCAAAACTCATTTCATATAAATGTCCACCATGACTAATTGCGTTAACTTAGATTTAATGCCAGTTAACAAAAAGCGTTTTCTCGTGTATACACTGGCTGTTAATAAATCGGTTAGTTCTGATTTAAAACTGTACAAAATGTTAAACTGCACGTGTCTGCGGCATTTGGGCGTATCCAAGAAGTGTTAAAATGCAGGGCTATGCAAGCGATAACTGCAGCCTGCGTACATTGTTTTGCTTGGCAGATACAGACGACAGGTTAACTGGGAGCACAATAGTAATTCTTCCAGTTAAGATAAAAATAAAAATAGTCACAGAAATAACAGATTAAGAGACCTTTCGCAAATTCAGCGAGCACAACAGTCTGATGTCATGTAGCAACCAAAACTAGCAAAAAAAAAATACTGCTCCGCAAATTTCAAATTTTAGTATAGCCACGCATTTCACAGCGTTTTGCAGAATTATTTTGAAATTTGACGTTTCTACTGCCTGATATTTATACTATTTCAGGCAGCAACTCAGTTTGTTTATTCATCTACATGACTACTCTGCAATTCACACTTAAGTGCTTGGCAGAGGGTTCATGGAACCACTTTAGGTCTCTTTTTTCGGTTGTTCTGTCCTTGTGTAGCACGTGGGAAAATGAACACCCAAATCTCCGTGTGAGCCAGATTTCTCTTATTTTGTTAAGTTGGTTAGTTTCTTATGTAGGTTGGTGTCAACAAAATTTTACCGCTTTCTCAGGACAATGTTGGTGGTTGAAATTTAGTTAGAAGACCTCGCTGCAACCGAATAAAACCTTTGTTTTAATGATTGCCACCCCAACTCATGTTGGTGGTTGAAATTTCGTTAGAAGACCTCGCTGCAACCGAATAAAACCTTTGTTTTCATGATTGCCACCCCAACTCGTGTGTAATGTAGTTGACACACTACTTCACGATAACACAAAAACGAGGTACCCGTCTTCGAACTTAATCGATATTCTCCGTCAGTCATATGTTGTTAGGATCGTACAGTGCACAGATACCCCGAAAAAAGATGGACAAGTTTAGTTTAGGCATTCTAATTAGATCCGCTGTCTTTTTTAAATGTTCTGACAAAAAAACGCAATCTGTAATTCAGCTCTCCCCAGCTCTAACGGTTCCAACTTAAGTTGCTCGTAATTGTGATTCGTAGCTATTTTGTTAAATCGACAACCCTCACATTTGTGTGATTTATTGCGTAACCGAAATTTAGCAGAATTTTTGTAGTACTCATGTGATATGCCTCACAATTTTTATTGTTTATGGTCGACTGCGACTTATCACATCATACATGTATACTAATGTAGGTTAATTCTTACAAAGAAGAAAACAGCAACCAGCCACTATTAATACTGCTATTTATTTAGGTAAATAGCGTCGTTACCCGTTTCGAACTGGCAAGTTCATCATCAGACGGCTGTTCACATGATTTTCAAGATAAACTTCACATTATCGTCTGTTTTTCAATTTTCATTATTCAACTGTGGCGAAGTATTTTTGGTGTGTTGTTGCCCTACGGTAGAAAAAGTGTTAGAAGCGCCCTATGTGAAAATAACTAACAAGGAACATAAAATAAAAAAGGTATGCCAGATTGGCTTAGTGCGCTCTCATTGGTCAGCGGCTTTTTACGTCACCCGGCAGCCAGACGGCAGCAGTCTCCGTTTGTAGAATATGAGAGACTGCAAAATAATTGTTTTCACGTCTCTTCTCTTCTCATATAACTTAAAGTTTCGCGCTCACAGGGTTGAACACACTTCCTGTTAATATTATATACAAGGTTTCCGAAAGAAATGCGTTAAATATTAGTAGCAATGATGATATATCGCCACGCAAAACTAGTGGCAGATGTTCGCATCCGCATTCATACTCGTGTTTTAGGCATCTGTCAACGGTAAATGTTTTACAATTGGGTACTGCCTATTTTACACATGTTTTTGTAAATAAAAAGACAGTAATCTTCGAACTTACCTTACAAAGCTGATGCAGAAGCTACGTCGAAGATGCTGAAGGCGACGCTGACCAGAGCCGCTTCTTCCTTGCCGAATTCCGTTTCATTGCATCAATTTTGGCGCTTTCTTTTAAATGTCTAATTCCCCCCCAGGGGGTCCACAACTCTTTTGTGGACACGTGCGTAGCGAGCACGGGCCCCCGAGCTAATGTGGCCCTCCTTCCTTTCCGGGCTGCATACCTTCCCTTCCCTTTCCGCATCCCTCCCCGTCCCCCATCTTCGCTCCCCCCCTCACCTCTGGCTCTTTCCTTCCCTTTCTCCCCCTCTGGGAGTATGGTTTGTGCCTACGTCCGGAGACGGACGCTCGAAACTGTTCCAATTTCCTTGCTTTCTACACTTGCAAGTCCTCGTCCTTCCTCTGTCCTTCTCTTTTCCTTCCCTCTTCTCCTTGCCCTTTTCTCCGCTGCGGCGTTTGAGACCCCCTCTTCTTTCCTTTCCCTTTCTCTTTTTTCCTCCCTGTGCGTGTCTGAAGGCCGACCCACGCACTTCCATGCGTAGCCGGTGACGGGGTAACGCGTAATTCCCCGCCCCGGGTAGACAGGTAGGACACGTACGTACCCCCTGGTAACGGCCAGGCCCAGGGAGGGGTGATTACCCGAGCTGATACCTTCCGAAAGTGCCGATTGGTCCCTCCGTCCATTTGTCGGGAGGTGTGACCTGAGGTGTGAACAATCACCTAAGGCGGGTGTGCCCTCGGTGAGGGCCCCCACAAGGGAGGAGCGCGCCATCGGAGACGCCGGTAATCATGGGGGATTCTTCCGCAATGGTTTCCTCACCTTCCACTATGTCTGCTCACAAACGTAAGTTCACTGAGTCTCAGCCACAGACGGTTCTTCCATCGTTGCCACAGTTCCTTGTTGTTTCTCGGTCTGACGGTCACGACTTTTCCACGGTCAACCCTTTCATTATTCAGAAGGGTGTCGACGCAGTTGCGGGTCCTGTAAAGTCTTGTTCCAGATTACGGAATGGCACCCTGTTGTTGGAAACACACAGTGCCCTCCAGGCTCAAAAATTGCTGCGTACTTCTCTGCTCCACACCTTCCCTGTCCGGGTGGAATCGCACCATACCTTAAATTCCTCGCGTGGAGTCGTTTATACACGCTCCCTCGATGGATTGTCTGACGAAGAAATTCAGCACTACCTGTCTGACCAGGGCGTCACGGCTGTTCATCGGGTTATGAAAAGGGTTGACTCGAACATCATTCCAACCCGCACTGTCTTCTTGACATTTGACAAAGTTCAACTCCCATCAAAAATCAAAGCAGGCTATGAGATAATTTCCGTTCGCCCTTATGTCCCAAACCCTACGCGTTGCTATCGTTGTCAGCGGTTCAATCACACCAGCCAGTCCTGTTCCAATCCGGCCAAATGTGTTACGCGTGGCAAGGATGCCCATGAGGGTGCTTGTCCACCTCCATCCCCTCGCTGCATCAACTGTATTGGTGACCACGCTGCTTCCTCTCGAGATTGCCCCGTTTTTAAGGACGAAAAGCTCATCCAGGAAATAAGAGTGAAGGAAAAGGTGTCGACCTTTGCTGCTCGAAAGTTACTCGCCAGTCGACAGCCCACCGTGGCTCAGAAAGAAAATACAGCACTGTCCTTGCTTCTCCTCGGCCAACAAAAGAGGCGGCCACGCAGACTTGCGACCTCACCTTTAGTACCACGGTCATCAGGTCGGCCAGCGCAAAGATCGCCCGTTCAACCTCACCACTTTCGCCTGCCCACTCTATGGCTCACCCTTCGTCGGGTTCTGCTAAATCTCGAGCCCAAAAGTCAGACGCCAAGTCTTCGAAAAAAGAGCATTCTCGTGAGGAGTTTTTACGTACCGCAACTTCACAACCATCGGTTCCTCCTTCATCTAAACATCATACTTCCAAGAAGGCTACGAAGAAACACAGTTCCTCTCCTTCTCCGCCAAGGTGTGTCCCATCTACAGCACCACCTGGTGGAAATCGCCCTCGGCCGTCTTCTGTGTCGCCGAGGCGCACTGCTGGTGGCCGGTCAACTGGCCGATCGTTGGTGGCAGGAGCTGCTCCTGACCAACCCATGGATCAGGATCTTCTGCCTTCGACTGAATGCCATTCCATGCTGTCGGTCGCAAGCTCTGAGCAGTCGTTGAGTTGACAGCACCCTTGGTCACGTTCCTCCATTTTCTGTTCACCCTATGTCCATTATCCACTGGAATATCCGCGGCATTCGAGCCAATCGGGATGAATTGTCGATCCTCTTACGATCCTACTCGCCGGTCATCTTCTGTCTTCAGGAAACAAAGCTGCGTCCCCATGACCGCTTTGTTCTCCCTCATTTTCAGTCCGTCCGATATGACCTCCCCTCTGTTGAAGGCACTCCAGCCCATGGAGGACTCATGATTCTGCTCCATGATACTCTCCATTATCACCCAATCCATTTAAACACTTCCTTCCAAGCTGTCGCCGTCCGTCTTTCCCTTTCTGGATACACGTTCTCTCTATGTACGGTATACATTCCATCGTCTACACCACTGGCACGAGCTGATCTCCTTCATCTTCTTGATCAGCTTCCACCCCCCTATTTGCTGGTTGGGGACTTCAATGCCCACCACCCGCTTTGGGGATCTCCACATCCTTGTCCACGTGGCTCACTATTGCTAGACGTCTTCCACCAAGCGGATCTAGTCTGCCTCAACACTGGGGTCCCCACATTTTTGTCTGCCTCCTCGACAACTTTATCTCATTTGGACCTTGCGGTCGGTACTGTTCCTCTAGCTCGGCGCTTCGAATGGTTCGCCCTTGATGATACACACTCGAGTGACCACTTCCCATGTGTTCTTAGACTGCAGCCTCAACTGCCATATCTGCGCTCGCGACGCTGGAAATTTGCCCAAGCCGATTGGACACTTTTTTCGTCTCTAGCGACATTCGATGAACGTCGCTTTCCCAGCGTCGACGATGAGGTCACACATGTTACCGACGTTATTCTCACAGCTGCGGAACGTTCAATACCACGCACCTCCGAATTGCCCCGGCGCCCCCCAGTTCCTTGGTGGAACGAGGCATGCCGTGACGCAATACGTGAGCGGCGACGTGCTCTTCGCATTTTCCGTCTCCATCCAACTTTGGCCAACTGTATCCGATATAAGCAGCTCCGTGCGCGATGCCGTCGCGTCATCCGCGATAGCAAGAAGGCAAGCTGGCAATTCTTTATTAGCTCATTTAACACCTTCACTCCCTCCTCGGAAGTTTGCAGTCGGCTTCGACGGTTCTCAGGCGCGCCTAGTTTCTCCCCGGTCTCTGGGCTCACTGTCGCGCATGATACCTTAGTGGACCCCGTCGCAATTTCTAACTCATTGGGTCAGTACTTTGCTGAGATTTCGAGCTCTTCAAATTACCCGCCAGCATTTCTCCTGAAGAAACGTGCAGCGGAAGTGCGACATCTTGCTTTCTCCTCTCAAAATCACGAAAGCTACAATATTGTTTTCTCCATGCAGGAACTCCAACATGCCCTCTCTTCTTCTCGCTCCTCCGCCCCAGGACCGGATGGTATCCATGTCGAAATGCTGCTGCATTTATCAACCCATAGTCTGCGTTACCTCCTTCGCCTTTATAATCGAATTTGGACCGACAGTACCTTTCCCAGGCGATGGCGGGAAGCCATTGTCGTTCCCGTTCCGAAACCTGGAAAGGACAAACATCTCCCCTCTAGCTATCGCCCCATTTCTCTCACGAGTAGTGTCTGTAAGGTTTTGAAGCGTATGGTGAATTACCGTTTAGCTTGGTGGCTGGAATCCCGCAGTCTTTTAACACCAGCCCAATGCGGATTCCGAAAGCATCGTTCTGCCGTTGACCATCTTGTTGCTCTCTCCACTTATATCATGAACAATTTTCTCCGGAAACGCCAAACGGTAGCAATATTCTTTGATCTGGAGAGAGCATACGATACCTGTTGGAGGACAGGCATCCTCCGCACACTGTTCTCTTGGGGCTTTCGAGGCCGGCTGCCCCTTTCTCTTCGCGAATTTATGGCAGAGCGCACATTTAGGGTGCGGGTGAACACTACTCTCTCCCGTACTTTCTCCCAAGAAAACGGGGTACCCCAGGGCTCCGTGCTGAGTGTTGTACTGTTTGCCATCGCCATTAATCCAATTATGGATTGTCTCCTTCCTGATGTCTCGGGCTCCCTCTTTGTGGACGATTTTGCTATCTACTACAGCTCTCAACGGACCAGCCTTCTTGAAAGACGTCTTCAAGGATGTCTCGATCGCCTCCACTCGTGGAGTATCGAAACCGGCTTCTGTTTCTCACCCAGTAAGACCGTTTGTGTTAATTTTTGGCGACGTAAGGAGTTTCTTCCGCCCTCCTTACATCTAGGTCCTGTCAACCTTCCGTTTTCCGACGTCGCTAAATTTTTGGGTCTTATGTTTGACAGAAAACTGTGCTGGTCCTCCCACGTTTCCTATCTTTCGGCTCGCTGTCTGCGTTCCCTTAACACCCTCCGTGTCCTGAATGGTACCTCCTGGGGAGCGGACCGAGTGGTCCTTCTCCGCCTCTATCGCGCCTTAGTGCGCTCGAAATTGGATTATGGAAGCATAGTGTACTCCTCTGCTCGGCCGTCTATTCTTCGGCGTCTCGACTCTATCCACCACCGTGGATTACGTTTAGTGTCTGGAGCTTTTTACACCAGCCCTGTGGAAAGCCTTTATGCTGAGACTGCTGAACCTCCGCTGTCCAATCGGCGGGCAGTCCTTCTGAGTCTTTATGCTAGCCATCTGTCTTCCATGCCTGCTAATCCAGCCCATGACCTTTTTTTCGACGCCTCCTTTGATGTCGGGTATGCAGGCCGCTCCTCCTCCCTACTACCCCCGGGAGTCCGCTTCCGTCAACTGCTCCATTCTCTTTCCTTCCGCTTTCCTAAAACCTTCTTGACAACTTGGGGTACAGCACCGCCTTGGCTCCGTCCCCAGATCTGCCTGCTCCGTGACCTTTGTCGATTTCCCAAGGATGGTACTCCTTCACTTGTTTATCATCGAGCATTTGCTGCTCTATGTGCACAAATGACGGATGCCACATTTCTTTACGCCGACGGCTCGAAAACATCGTTAGGTGTAGGGAGTGCCTATATTGTTGGCGACACCCCAAATCACTTTCGGCTTCCCGACCAGTGTTCGGTTTATACTGCGGAGCTTTATGCTGTTCTCCAGGCTGTCCACTACATCCGCCGCCATCAGCGGATACAGTACGTAATCTGCTCAGATTCTCTCAGCTCTCTCCTCAGTCTCCAAGCTCTTTACCCTGTGCACCCTCTGGTCCACCGGATTCAGGACTGTCTGCGCTTGCTCCACCTGGGGGGCGTCTCAGTGGCGTTCCTCTGGCTCCCGGGACACGCTGGTATCTGTGGGAATGAGGCGGCCGATATAGCGGCCAAGGCTGCAGTCTCTCTTCCTCGGCCAGCTATTCAGTCTCTTCCGTTTACCGATCTACGGAGCGGTTTATGTCGCCAAGTTGCTCATTTATGGCATGCGCATTGGTCAACACTTCCCCATAATAAATTGCGGGAAGTGAAAGCCCTTCCTTGCGCTTGGACCTCTTCCTCCCGAACGCGTCGTCGGGAGGAGGTAATTTTAGCTAGACTCCGGATAGGGCACTGTCTTTTTAGCCATCGACATCTTTTAAGCGGTGATCCTCCCCCACTCTGTCCCCACTGCTCTCAGCTGTGGACGGTCAGACACCTTTTAATTGAATGCCCCTATTTTAATCCGTTACGCTCCCGTCTCCAGCTATCGCCTGATCTATCGTCGATTTTAGCAGATGACGCGCGCTCAGCTGACCGCGTTCTACAGTTTATTAGTGACAGTGAAATGACGTCAGTCATTTGAAGCTTTTTTTGGGGACAACCAACCCCTCTCTATAGTGGATTTTTAAGCATTCCTTCTGCCTTTAGTTTCTCAAATTTTATGACTTTGTTCCCATTGCTGCTGATTTTAAATTTCGTTTTTTTCCTGTTTCCTACGTCACGGGCTGGGCGCTAATGACCATAGAAGTTTTGCGCCCTAAAACCACAAACAAAACAAAAAAATAAATGTCTAATCCGTATAAAAGTTCTTGTTCTGACATACAATTGAACTATTTTGCTATTAAGTTCGGGAAATTTCGCACTTTTATGATCTGCTAAGGTTGCCATCACTATTACAATGAGAAATATTTGATCCATGAAAAGCAGCAAATATAATTTCTAACTCACGTATTTTACCAAACCAGTCAATAGAGGGAGAAATGAGGCCCCCTTTTGAAATAATAATAACCCATTCTTGCTTCAGACTTAATTCTGTATCAACAACACACTGCCCTGCTGTATTTCCCAAAGAACTGTCAACATTTTTGCACTTGAATGCTATATATCCTGCTAGATATTTTAAAGCATCATCATTCACGTCTTCACCGGTACACACTGAATCACTGAGCTCTAAATCTAAGAGCAAGTTTTCGTCATCTGTAGCGACGTCAAAGGATTTATCAGTTACTCTGATACATAAATCACTTGAGAGAAAATGTGCAAAATCTTCCTCAGTTTCATCAGCTGGTGTCGTGTAGTTTTCAGAAGCAGAATTCTCATTTCTGTCCTCTGAATTCGAAGCACCAGAAGACAAAGGTATTTCACTTGCTCTTCCAGTCAGTATAATAAACGAATTCTGTTTTTCACCTCGAAAAGTGTGGGATTGTTCTAGAACACAAAGGCCACGGATTCTGGAAAAGAAATTTTCCAGACAATCTTGATTAAGTCTGGCTATCAATATATAAGTAGCTCCGGAATTTTTCATGTCATTGTAAAGTCCAAAAAGTGAATTTATTGATACAATGAATCCCTTCTGAAACGGGAGAAGATTGTTTCTTTTTCATACTCGCATATTAGAACACATTTCAAGAAATCTTTTTAGTGAGCTTTCCTGACTTCTGATATTAAACCAGTAACCACTTCTAAGGGGAGCTTTCTCATCTTGAGGGTATCTCGAATTCAGCACGTCGAAAACATCGTTCACGAGCTCAATGAAGCTTCCTTCGCAATCTTTATGCAGAACATATCTCACAGCTTGGGCAGTGCGACGTGGAAACAGCTGTGGAGCCCCTCGGACATTCTGACGATCACGTCCACTAACGTTAAGATGAACCTCCGATATGTGGTGATTGATCTAAAGATCGCCTTTCTGATGTCGAAGAAGATCTTCTATAACCATTTTTGTAATCACAGTACCATCAGGCAAAGTGATTCAGTCATCAAGAAAACGATTTCTTAATAATTTAAGCAAATGTGGAACATCAAAAATAACCCAGACTTTTCTGCTATGATCAACAGGGTTTGAAAAGAATGTCTTGGACGCAGACACACCAAGTTGCTTCCACACATGCACATATTTTGGTCCCATGTCACACGTAACAGCTACGATATGGATTCCTGCTGTTTCAATTTCTTTTATGACATTCTGTAACAAATCATTAGACATTGCAATATCAAAGTCATAATACACTGGCTGCTTCCACTTTGAAAACAAGCTGCGAACCATGACGACATGGACATTGTTGTGTGGTCCGAGTACTACATCGTCGGACGAATCGTAAGTCACACGATCGTCAATGCTCATCTGGTCGAAGCTTAGGACACCAATCGCCTCTAATGATGTGAACATTTCTGACCTACCTTTAATTAACTCCAAAACTGGTTTCGAAATACCTGGTCGGCACTTGAACTGTTTCGTCCATGTCGGGAGCGTTGACCTGCAGGGAAAAGGGTAATTCTTCCTCCTCAGATAGAGGACATTGCAAATGCTCTCACATTGAGAGCTTTGTCTCCTACAGCATATGCCTGAGCACCACTTTGTTGAAGAAGAGGAAGCAAGTAGACAACGAATTTGTTCTGGTGTGAAACACTGAGAAAATGTACTTCTCACATCCGAGCATACACATTTGTGCTTCTTAGTGAGAGACACATTACGTTTTATAGATGTAGCTTTACTGTATGATTAAATGACGATGGCGTCCTCTTGGGTAAAATATTCCGGAGGTAAAATAGTCCCCCATTCGGATCTCCGGGAGGGGACTACTCATGAGGATGTCGTTATCAGGAGAAAGAAAACTGGCGTTCTACGGATCGGAGCGTGGAATGTCAGATCCCTTAATCGGGCAAATAGGTTAGAAAATTTAAAAAGGGAAATGGATAGGTTAAAGGTAGATATAGTGGGAAATAGTGAAGTTCGGTGGCAGGAGGAACAAGACTTCTGGTGAGGTGACTACAGGGTTATAAACACAAAATCAAATAGGGGTCATGCAGGAGTAGGTTTAATAATGAATAGGAAAATAGGAATGCGGGTAAGCTACTACAAACAGCATAGTGAACGCATTATTGTGGCCAAGATAGATACGAAGCCCACACCTACTACAGTAGTAAAAGTTTATATGCCAACTAGCTCTGCAGATGACGAAGAAATTGAAGAAATGTATGATGAAATAAAAGAAATTATTCAGATAGTGAAGGGAGACGAAAATTTAATAGTCATGGGTGACTGGAATTCGGTAGTAGGAAAAGGGAGAGAAGGAAACGTAGTAGGTGAATATGGATTGGGGCTAAGAAATGAAAGAGGAAGCCGCCTGGTAGAATTTTGCACAGAGCACAACATAATCATAGCTAACACTTGGTTTAAGAATCATGAAAGAAGGTTGTATACATGGAAGAACCCTGGGGATACTAAAAGGTATCAGATTATATAATGGTAAGACAGAGATTTAGGAACCAGGTTTTAAATTGTAAGACATTTCCAGGGGAAGATGTGGACTCTGACCACAATCTATTGGTAATGACTTGTAGATTAAAACTGAAAAAACTCCAAAAAGGTGGGAATTTAAAAAGATGGGACCTGGATAAACTGAAAGAACCAGAGGTTGTACAGAGTTTCAGGGAGAGCATAAGGGAACAATTGACAGGAATGTGCGAAAGAAATACAGTAGAAGAGGAATGGGTAGCTTTGAGGGATGACGTAGTGAAGGCAGCAGAGGAGCAAGTAGGTAAAAATACGAGGGCTAGTAGAAATCCTTGGGTAACAGAAGAAATATTGAATTTAACTGATGAAAGGAGAAAATATAAAAATGCAGTAAATGAAGCAGGCAAAAAGGAATACAAACGTCTAAAAAATGAGATCGACAGGAAGTGCAAAATGGCTAAGTAGGAATGGCTAGAGGACAAATGTAAGGATGTAGAGGCTTATCTCACTAGGGGTAAGATAGATACTGCCTGCAGGAAAATTAAAGAGGCTTTTGGAGAAAAGAGAACCACTTGTATGAATATCAAGAGCTCAGATGGAAACCCAGTTCTAAGCAAAGAAGGGAAAGCAGAAAGGTGGAAGGAGTATATAGAGGGTCTGTACAAGGGCGATGTACTTGAGGACAATATCATGGAAATGGAAGAGGATGTAGATGAAGATGAAATGGGAGATAAGATACTGCGTGAAGAGTTTGACAGAGCACTGAAAGACCTGGGTCGAAACAAGGCCCCCGGAGTAGACAACATTCCATTGGAACTACTGACGGCCTTTGGAGAGCCAGTCCTGACAAAACTCTACCATCTGGTGAGCAAGATGTATGAAACAGGCGAAATACCCTCAGACTTCAAGAAGAATATAATAATTCCAATCCCAAAGAAAGCAGGTGTTGACAGATGTGAAAATTACCGAACAATCAGTTTAATAAGCCACAGCTGCAAAATACTAACACGAATTATTTTCAGACGAATGGAAAAACTGGTAGGCCGGCGGCGGTGGTCTAGCGGTTCTAGGCGCTCAGTCCGGAACCGCGCGACTGCTACGGTCGCAGGTTTGAATCCTGCCTCGGGCATGGATGTGTGTGATGTCCTTAGATTAGTTAGGTTTAAGTAGTTCTAAGTTCTAGGGGACTGATGACCACAGATGTTAAGTCCCATAGTGCTCAGAGCCATTTGAACCATTTTGAAAAACTGGTAGAAGCCGACCTCGGGGAAGATCAGTTTGGATTCCGTAGAAATACTGGAACACGTGAGGCAATACTGACCCTACGACTTGTCTTAGAAGAAAGATTAAGGAAAGGCAAACCTACGTTTCTAGCATTTGTAGACTTAGAGAAAGCTTTTGACAATGTTGACTGGAATACTCTCTTTCAAATTCTAAAGGTGGCAAGGGTAATATACAGGGAGTGAAAGGCTATTTACAATTTGTACAAAAACCAGATGGCAGTTATAAGAATCGAGGGACATGAAAGGGAAGCAGTGGTTGGGAAGGGAGTGAGACAGGGTTGTAGCCTCTCCCCGATGTTATTCAATCTGTATATTGAGCAAGCAGTAAAGGAAACAAAAGACAAATTTGGAGTAGGTATTAAAATCCATGGAGAAGAAATAAAAACTTTGAGGTTCGCCGATGACATTGTAATTCTGTCAGAGACAGCAAAGGACTTGGAAGAGCAGTTGAATGGAATGGACAGTGTCTTGAAAGGAGGATATAAGATGAACATCAACAAAAGCAAAACGAGGATAATGGAATGTAGTCGAATTAAGTCTGGTGATGCTAAGGGTATTAGATTAGGAAATGAGACACTTAAAGTAGTAAAGGAGTTTTGCTATTTGGGGAGCAAAATAAGTGATGATGGTCGAAGTAGAGAGGATATAAAATGTAGACTGGCAATGGGAAGGAAAGCGTTTCTGAAGAAGAGAAATTTGTTAACATCGAGTATAGATTTAAGTGTCAGGAAGTCGTTTCTGAAAGTATTTGTATGGAGTGTAGCCATGTATGGAAGTGAAATATGGACGATAAATAGTTTGGACAAGAAGAGAATAGAAGCTTTTGAAATGTGGTGCTGCAGAAGAATGCTGATGATTAGATGGGTAGATCACATAACTAATGAGGAAGTATTTAATAGGATTGGGGAGAAGAAGAGTTTGTGGCACAACTTGACCAGAAGGAGGGATCGGTTGGTAGGACATGTTCTGAGGCATCAAGGGATCACCAATTTAGTATTGGAGGGCAGCGTAGAGGGTAAAAATCGTAGAGGGAGACGAAGAGATGAATACACTAAGCAGATTCAGAAGGATGTAGGTTGCAGTAGGTACTGGGAGATGAAGAAGCTTGCACAGGATAGAGTAGCATGGAGAGCTGCATCAAACCAGTCTCAGGACTCAAGACCACAACATCAACAGATGTAGTTTGCTTTATAACTTCTTTCATCGACTTAATTCTTTGTTCCAGTCGAACATTTGCAATCTTCAAACTAACCAATTCTTTCTTCAGTGCTTGAATTTCCTGGTCTTTAAGTGAAATTAGTGGATCAGTAAAAACGTCTATGTTGCTGGATTTGTCCAGTTTACTTTTCTTGGGAGATAAAGTTTTCAGCGTTGAGAGAGCTCTCTTTTTTACTGTTCTAGTGTCACAGCGACGTTCTCTCTCTGTTAGAACGCTACCGGTAACATTCGCGCTGCTGGGACCGGGAACTTCGAATATATTTCCGTGCCAGTTTGGTATTTTTAGAGGCGGAACAGCATTATCCTGTAGCAGTTTCCGCGTAGGTAGACCTAACAATTCATTCTGCAAGTCACGTTTTTAATCGCTTTCACAAAAATGTTCAGAACAAACTCTTGCATTATTAACATTAATTTTGTCCTCTCGTTTACAACGAGCAATCCATTTACGCTGTAGTTCAACATTTTTTGGAAAACGATGGTAAATTACGCCTTCAGTCTTACGTCTACTATTACTACATTCAGCAACTGCACAATACGACGTATTTGTAGACATAATTCCAAGAACGAAGCTACAAGACTCACGGAACAATTCCTTTCCAACCGAACACTCGGCAGGCAAGAATTACACACAAACTAACGTGTAACACGAACTCACATGCACGCCTTCGATAGAAACACTGAGAGACACCGTTGTAAACAAACTGCAGTAGCTGCCAGGTGACGTCACAGCTCGAGATTCATCATGGCGGAGAAAAGAATGAGAGGTCGCATTTGCACTCCCGTGATAAGTAACCTCCAAACGATGAAATACAGCGTAAATAAATGTGTGGGGTTAAGTGGTTATGGTACTTACGTCGAAAATTCCGAAGTTTGCAGGATTGTATTTTTCGCATATTCCTTACTTGTACGTCACCATATTGTGTGTATGGTGCTTTGCACAATATGGTGATGTACAAGTTACGCAAGTGCTGGATGTATTTAGGAATATGCGAAAAATACAATCCTGCAACTTCGCAAGAAAATCGCGCGGAATTTTCGACGTAAGTACCATAACCACTTAACCTCACACATTTATTTACGCTGTATTTCATCGTTTGGAGGTTAGTGTTAGAAGCGCCCTATGTGAAAATAACTGTTTTTCTACTGTAGGGCAACAACACAGCAAAAATACTTCGCCACAGTGGAATAATAAAAATTGAAAAACGGACGATAATGTAAAGTGTGTCTTGAAAATCATGTGAACAGCTGTCTGATGATGAACTTGCCGGTTCGAAACCGGTAATGACGCTATTTACCTAAATAAATAGCAGTATTAATAGTGGCTGGTTGCTGTTTTCTTCTTTGTAAGAATTAACCTACATCAATTGTACACAGCCACGGTCTCACCATGTTATTTTTAGACAAAATAGCATACAGGTATACTGTCTGAATCATTTTACAGTTCATATTGATCTTCTGATGACTTTACTGGGCAGTAAACTACAGCATCATCCGCAAACAGTATAGCAAGAACTGCTCAATTGCCTCCCAGATTGTTTATACAGGGTGTTACAAAAAGGTACCGCCAAACTTTCAGGAAACATTCCTCACACACAAAGAAAGAAAATATGTTATGTGGACATGTGTCCGGAAACGCTTACTTTCCATGTTAGAGCTCATTTTATTACTTCTCTTCAAATCACATTAATCATGGAATGGAAACACACAGCAACAGAACGTTCCAGCGTGACTTCAAACACTTTGTTTCAGGAAATGTTCAAAATGTCCTCCGTTAGAGAGGATACATGCATCCACCCTCCGTCGCATGGAATCCCTGATGCGCTGATGCAGCCCTGGAGAATGGTGTATTGTATCACAGCCGTCCACAATACGAGCACGAAGAGTCTCTACATTTGGTACCGGGGCTGCGTAGACAAGAGCTTTCAAATGCCCCCATAAATGAAAGTCAAGAGGGTTGAGGTCAGGAGAGGTTGGAGGCCATGGAATTGGTCCGCCTCTACCAATCCATCGGTCACCGAATCTGGTGTTGGGAAACGTACGAACATTTCGACTGACACAGGAGCTCCATCGTGCATGAACCACATGTTGTGCCGTACTTGTAAAGGCACAAGTTATAGCAGCACAGGTAGAGTATCCCGTATGAAATCATGATAACGTGCTCCATTGAGTGTAGGTGGAAGAACATGGGGCCCAATCAAGACCTCACCAACAATGCCTGCCCAAACGTTCACAGAAAATCTGTGTTGATGACGTGATTGCACAATTGCGTGCGGATTCTCGTCAGCCCACACATGTTGATTGTGAAAATTTACAATTTGATCACGTTGGAATGAAGCCTCATCCGTAAAGAGAACATTTGCACTGAAATGAGGATTGACACATTATTGGATGAACCATTCGCAGAAGTGTACCCGTGGAGGCCAATCAGCTGCTGATAGTGCCTGCACACGCTGTACATGGTACGGAAACAACTGGTTCTACCGTAGCACTCTCCATACAGTGACGTGGTCAACGTTACCTTGTACAGTAGCAACTTCTCTGACGCTGACATTAGGGTTGTCGTCAACTGCACAAAGAATTGCCTCGTCCATTGCAGGTGTCCTCGTCGTTCTAGGTCTTCCCCAGTCGCGAGTCATAGGCTGGAATGTTCCGTGCTCCCTAAGACGCCGATCAATTGCTTCTAACGTCTTCCTGTCGGGACACCTTCGTTCTGGAAATCTGTCTCGATACAAACGTACCGCGCCACGGCTATTGCCCCGTGCTAATCCATACACCAAATGGGCATCTGTCAACTCCGCATTTGTAAACATTGCACTGACTGCAAAACCACGTTCGTGATGAACACTAACCTGTTGATGCTACGTACTGATGTGCTTGATGCTAGTACTGTCGAGCAATGAGTCGCATGTCAACACAAGCACCGAAGTCAACATTACCTTCCTTCAATTGGGCCAACTGGCGGTGAATCGAGGAAGTACAGTACATACTGACGAAACTAAAATGAGCTCTAACATGGAAATTAAGCGTTTCCGGACACATGTCCACATAACATCTTTTCTTTATTTGTGTGTGAGGAATGTTTCCTGAAAGTTTGGCCGTACCTTTTTGTAACACCCTGTATACACTACTCAAACCAATTAGTGGGCCAGGTGAGACATACACAATAGACATATGGTAACGTAGATTATTCAGATATCTGTTACAATTGTAATTTGTGTGTGATACAGTAAGATATTTTGCTGTCTCAACTCTTTACTTGAGGTTTTCATGGCGTTTACGTAGAGCGAGGCGCCATGGACCTACCATAATAGTGAAACAATCGTTCTCGTTCCCGTCTAATATGGTGTGTGATCACCTCGAACGGCCAGTACAGTTGCACACCTGCGTGGCATGGACAGTATGAGGTTACCAATCAGCTCTTGAGGGGTAATTGGCCATTCTTCCATGAGTGCAATATCAAGCTCTGCAACCGTTGTGAGTGGTGCTGGTCTGGCTGCAATGCGTCTGCCAAGTGCATCCCAGACATGCTCAATCGTGTTTAAGTCCGGTGAACAGGCTGGCCGCTCCATTCGTCCAATTGCCTCAGCTTCAAGCATGTTGTCCACCAGTGCAGCTCTGTGGGAACGAGCGTTATCGTCCACCAGAAGAAACGCGTCTCATATGGCACCAGCTTAGGGCACAACAAAATCTAGAAGGATCTCATCTCTATACCTCTGAGCAGTCAAAGCGCCATTCTGGACGCCATAGAGGTCCGTATGTCCGCCAGTACTGACTCCTGCCCACACCACTCGTCCGCCACCATGATTGAACAATCCTGCTTATGTGCAGGAAACATCATGAGTTCCACGTTCTCTCCAGATGAGGGAACGGCGATTGTCCGGCTGAACACAAAATCTTGACTCCTCTGTGAACAGCACCCGGTGCCATTCGTTACGACTACAATCCTGATGTTCCTCCGCCCAGTTTCTGCGGGCTAAATGGTGTCGTGGTGTTAATGGGACACACACCGTGGGCGATTTCGGACTGTTTGTGTTGATATTGTGCGACCTGTTGCTGCCTGGAGGGTGCGTTGCAGCTGAGTTGCATTCAGCCTCCTGTCTCGACGGGCTGTTAGCCGGAGATAACGGGCATGCCTTCTCTTAACGGTTCCTGTTGTCTGAAATCGCGTCCAGGTCTTGCAAATTACACTCTGGGACACTCCAATAGCTGCAACCACCTCCCTCTGTGTGTGTCCCGCTTCCAACCGTCCTATGGTTCTCCATGCCATAGCTTCGGGTAAGTCACGTTGTTGTTGCATTGCACTATCTGCTCACTGCACTGTCTGAACCCAACCGCTGGTGTAATTCGTTTGGTAGAGTAAACACAAGTCAACACAACCCCCTCTGCAGCAACTTTATTACTACAATCTCTGTTACCGTAATGTTATTGTCTCCACTCCGTAGAACCGACAGAAAGACGTCGATCCATTTTAGTTCATTCTGCCGATGACAATACTTCAGAACCTAGATAACTCAACTGATCCCCTAAATGCATTGACCAGTATATATATTTAGCACAGCATAGGGCGCCTACCTTCTGAAGATATTATTTCTGATTCACTAGACGACTTTCCATCAATTACTGCGGACTGTGTCTTTTCTGAGAGGAAATCTCGAATCCAGTCACACAACTGAGACGATACTCCATAGGCACTTAATTTGCCTAGATAAAAATTGTTGTAATTTACAATTAGTCATAGTCATTCCCGTACAGAATCATTCGGTAGACAACAAAGTGCCTACACTGAAACACACCTGCTACGACTGCTTACCCTACCCTTGGGCGGCGACACTTCTGTGACCAATAATACTTGCATGTAAACAGGTGCCTCCTGCCTGTCCATAGCTGTCTCTCCTGGCGTTTCTTAGGAAGCTGAGCACAGTTATTGCAGACTGCATGGAGAGCATGGGTTTTCCTGGATCAGTCAACATACATACCTGTAACATCTTTCAGCTGCGTTTTTCTCAATATCTCAGCCACTCCAATACAATTGTTTTCCGAGGATGTTGTATTTTTTGGTGGGCTACCGAGGAGCAATTTGCCAAACAATTTGAATCAGTATTAACGAATACCACTGTGTAGAGAAGTTCTACAGGGGAAATGAACTGCCCCACGGGCACTTGGAAAAATAAATTTGAAAAATAGATTTGCAATATATTGAACTTCTTTTCAAACAATTTCCTTGCAATTTTCACTAATGCCAAGGTGGGTTGTGTACATCTTTCTAGAGTGATAATCCAGTTCGTTTATCATTTATTAGTCGTCGATCCCTCTTTCATTCATTATTATTATTATAGCTTAACTGCAAGTTTTACGCCGTTTGTGTTGCAATCTCGGAACGTGCGTAGAAATGTTAATAGGATCGTTGTTAATTACAGTAACTCTTATTATAAGTGGTTTGAGGGAGAGTTATACAGGGTGATTCAAAAAGAATACCACAACTTTAAAAATGTGTATTTAATGAAAGAAACATAATATAACCTTCTGTTATACATCATTACAAAGAGTATTTAAAAAGGTTTTTTTTCACTCAAAAACAAGTTCAGAGATGTTCAATATGGCCCCTTCCAGACACTCGAGCAATATCAACCCGATACTCCAACTCGTTCCACACTCTCTGTAGCATATCAGGCGTAACAGTTTGGATAGCTGCTGTTATTTCTCGTTTCAAATCATCAATGGTGGCTGGGAGAGGTGGCCGAAACACCATATCCTTAACATACCCCCATAAGAAAAAATCGCAAGGGGTAAGATCAGGGCTTCTTGGAGGCCAGTGATGAAGTGCTCTGTCTGGCGGCCGATCCATCGCCTCGGGTAGTTGACGTTCAGGTAGTTACGGACAGATAAGTGCCAATGTGGTGGCGCTTCATCCTGCTGAAATATGAATTGTTGTGCTTCTTGTTCGAGCTCTCTGCTAGCTCTGCGAGTCGATTTTCCTGGGCTGCGAACAAATGCTTGCTGGATGCGTGCTACATTTTCATCACTCGTTCTCGGCCGTCCAGAACTTTTCCCTTTGCACAAACACCCATTCTCTGTAAACTGTTTATACCAACGTTTAATACACCACCTATCAGGAGGTTTAACACCATACTTCGTTCGAAATGCACGCTGAACAACTGTCGTCGATTCACTTCTGCCGTACTCAATAACACAAAAAGCTTTCTGTTGAGCGGTCGCCATCTTAGCATCAACTGACGCTGACGCTTAGTCAACAGCGCCTCAAGCGAACAAATGTACAACTAAATGAAACTTTATAGCTCCCTTAATTCGCTGACAGATAGTGCTTAGCTCTGCCTTTTATCTTTGCAGAGTTTTAAATTCCTAAAGTTGTGGTATTCTTTTTGAATCACCCTGTATTATTTGAAAGAACAAGGGACTTGAGTATAGCTGTAAAAAAAAGATTAGCCCTGAACGTTTAATTTCAGTGTCCACTTAGTATTACGGCAGTTAGTTCTGTTTAGAAGTTAAAAATTCCATAAATAACTCAAAATCGTCAGATGAAGCCCAGTGTATTGTGACTATTGTTACGAACTTCCCATCCATTCTACGTACACAGCACAAGTTTCAGAACGTTAATCTTCGCATAACCTCAGGGTGAGTTCTGTTTAACTATTAATATGAATGGAAACTGTAGTCTCATCTACACTTCGAACGGGTTCGTGGTCCCTGAATAACAACGAAGTCTAGCAAAAAGTTATTACAGAACGTGCAAGGGGAACAAAAAGGAAATAAAAAAACTGCGCAACCACTCTTAATATCTAGACAAACGAGGCACATCCAGGTTGTCATATTGCCACACGTACCGTGCGATTCATCAAATTGCCTGGGATAGCGGTGTGATCATCAACCAGCGACCGACCGCCGCGGTTTGCTGACACGTGCGATCAACGGAGAAATCGCGTGCCTGTGCGACCGATCACTGCCTTTAGGCAGCGTTCGCAGTACCACCGACAACGGTCGTCAGATACCATCGGCAGAGGTCTCTCGATATCATCGACCGACAGCGTGGTCGTAGTGCGTCCGATCTCCTCCGTCAGTGTTTGGGTGGGTCAAGGAGTTTAGGTTAGAATCTATTGTGTATGAAGTAGGGTAGATTTTAACCTCTTAGGGTCGGGTGGATACCACGACGCCTCTAGGCTTGGATACGAGTGCTACGTAGCGGCTTCTGCTGCTAGAGACGCCGAATGCATGTGAACGAGCTTTTTCTGTCTCGGAAAGAACGTGGCTACTACTAATACAGTCTGTCCCCAGTTGTCGATATAACCAGACAAGTTTTACGAATGAGATGATGGGAGAAAAGTTCTGTTACATACTCGAGATAATGCGTCATGACCTTGAAAAGCAAGTTATAAACACACAGTGTCTCTTTCTCTGTATTTGAAGTTGTGCAGACGTACGACAATTAACCTTCAATGACTATAATTTAGCACACAAGTGAAAGACAAGCATGAAGTGTAGCATAAGGTACTCTGAAAACCTAAAGCTATTAAAAGTGGAAATATATACCGTATACCACATTTGCAAACCATTTCATATTAACAGAATCACTGCCCTGCTGGCATAAAACGCCAGTAAGCAGTAGTAATAATTTGTAAACAACTAATGACAACCTACCACAAAAGAGATCCAGTTCAGCAGCTATAAGCAAATCAGATACGCCGTCCTTCTCACTTGAACAAATTTTTTTGAGGTTATAATCCGTGCCTAATATTTCCAATACAGATTTTACCTATTTGAGGTGTCATATAAACATGAGATTTCAATCCACAGATTCCTAACTATAACCCGATTGTGACATATTCTTTCTGGGACTAAACTTAGCTCTTTCTCACGCTCCATATTTCGTTTGCGAGAAAGCCAGTCGAATTGACAGAAGGAAACGAACTGATCTGAATTTCACCGTCTGTCGTCTGAAGCCTGTACGTTCGGGAGATGGGATCGGTGCGACCGCGCACGTGGTGGCGTACTGATTTCAAAAGATCGTCCGTCTCCGACAGATGTCGGTCGTCGTTGGAATCCACCGATATCGGAGTCACTGTGATGGCAGCCTTAGCCTTGTAAGCAACTAAAGGCAATAACGCAGTTTGCACAGATAATAAAATGATAAAAATGACACCAAAGGGAACCACACAATTCCAGTGACAAGTTAAATAAATGAATAGCAGGAATTTTCGTGAAACAATTACTCAGAACACAGATTATAAATGCATAATGAGAAAATAAATAGCAGCTCTCGTGGTACGTAAAAGAAATGAGCCCCTGCGGGTCCGGGGGTTATAACAGGCCGGAGGTATTCCTGACTGTCGTAAGAGGCGACTACAAAGAGTCTCTCACCTTCTGGCCTTTATGCGACGGTACCCTGTCGGGTTTGACCTCCATCTTTATAAATTTCTCGAAGAGCGAGCCAATTGCGGAAGGGCGCCTTACATGATGCATTGTGTCAGTCATACATTGAGATCTTTAGCCCACTTTCTCGTCATCGCATTGCAGTCCCGCTCATTCTCCCTCTCTTGGGCGAGGACACCTTGCTGGATGCGTTTTCCACCATGCACTATACAGTGTCGCTTTCTGCGCCGACGATGACCATGGACTTCTTTGCACCTCACATCCAGCACAGTAGCCAGTCATTGTGGTGGGACCGCCATGTACCCTGCTGCTTATAGCCCCCTGACAACACAGGGACCACTCTGCTGATGTCTGCACCGTTAACTCCCCACATATGCCAAGGAGTACATGCCCATCACCCTGAGGCATCAGGACTCCCGGCAATGGCCATCCTGCCAGGTAACCCTTTCTGAGGCTGGGTGGCGACCGTGGGAAGGGCCCCTGGTCGGAGTGGGTGGCATCAGGGCAGATGACACACCATGAAACGTAGTACATCATCTCTTGGTAGTAGTCCGCCACCAGCAGTCTCTAAGTGGCCAAAGTCTAAATTCAGTGCTAAGAAATATGACACCAAATCGTTCCCCTCCGTGGTCACACCATGGGAGGAACGTCAGGCTAAGGATGGCAGTGAAGCTTATTCGCCCTGGAACCTCGTATG
Organism: Schistocerca piceifrons; assembly: GCF_021461385.2. NCBI lineage: Eukaryota > Metazoa > Arthropoda > Insecta > Orthoptera > Acrididae > Schistocerca > Schistocerca piceifrons. Next base: position 83,025,896 of record NC_060144.1, read on the forward strand.
TACGATAGTTGACAGGGACTCTCTCATGTCCATGAAGCCTCAGTTTTTTGTTGAGCATTTAGAGAACAAGTTCAGGGAGGTGGAGGGCTTGTCCAAAACGAGATCTGTGTCAGTCTTGATCAACACAGCATCCTCTGCCCAGTCACGGGAGTTACTCGCTTGTGACAAGCTGGGGATGTTTCTGTAATCATCACGCCCCGTAAGAGCTTATATATCGTCCAGGGTATTATATTTCACGGGGGCCTTCTTTTCATTTCGTCTGGCGCGTCCAGCACTTCCGTCGGGGTCCGAGGGATAATCAGGTTGTCACCGGTGCCTTCATCTTGGCCTTCGAGGGTGACATATTGCCCGAGAAGGTCAAGGTAATGGTCTACCACTGTGACATCAAGCCATATATCCCTCCCCCGATGCAGTGCTTTAAGTGCTGGAAGTTGGTCATATGTCTTCCTGCTGTACTTACAGCGTCACATGTCGAGATTGTGGACCTTCATCACATCCCAGTACTCCATGTGCCCCGCCTCCCATCTGTGTCAACTGCAGAGAGCATCATTCACCTTGCTTGGCAGACTGCAGGATTTTACAGAAAGGGAGGAAAATCATGGAATATAAGACCCTGGACCGACTGACCTACACTGAGGCTAAGAGGAAATTTGAGTGCCTGCATCCTGTGGCTATGACCACCTCATATTCTGCCGCTACAAGAACAGTTGTCGCCCCATCAGTTCCTCGAATTCCTGTCGCCTCTCAGAAACAGAGGACTACACCTACCCCCTTGATTGTTGGGGGCATTTCCCTCCCTGTCGCTCCCGCACCACCTACTTCAGAGCAACAGCCCCCCCCCCCCCCCCCCCCCGACCATCAGGGATATCAGTCCCCACTTCTGAGCCGGAGAAGCGTAAGTCTTCTGCGGCTCCTCTCGCTAGGAAGGTGTCCCTTGGGTCACCCCCCTTCCCAGGTTCCTGCTAGTGGGAAAGATGACACCCACCAGTGGCTGAAGATCCCAAAAGCAGCTGGTTGTAGGGCTTCACGCTCATCCTCAGTCTGGGGACTCAATCAGTGGATTCCTCCCAGTCAGGGAAACCCAAGGAGCAGCGAGAGAAATAAAAAAGGTGGTCCCCAAGACCAAGGGAATTGCGGTGGCACCCACACCACCACTACCTACAAGCTCTGCGTCTGTGGATGAGGTGGAGATTGGCGTCCACGGAGGACCTAGATCTCGCTGGACCTTCAGACACAATGGATATAGACTGCTCAGGCAAAAAGTCGGTGGGAGCAGGTGACCCTGAGCCGTAAACTGCCTCATTGAATGTTCCATACCTTCCCAGTCTCACGATGTCATCTTCCAGTGGAATTGCGGCGGTTTTTTCCATCACCTAATGAGCTACGGCAACTGTTAAGCTTTACACCTGCTTTCTGCATTTCCCTCCAGGACACCTGGTTCCTGACAATGCAAGTGGTTAGCACACTGGACTTGCATTCGGGAGGACGACGGTTCAATTCCGCGTCCGGGCATCCTGATTTAGGTTTTCCGTGATTTCCCTAAATCGCTCCAGGCAAATGCCGGGATGGTTCCTTTGAAGGGGCGTGATCGACTTCCTTCCCTGACCTTCCTAAAACCGATGGACCGATGACTTCGCAGTTTGGTCTCTTCTCCCAAAACAACCCAACCCAACCCTGACAATGCAGACCCCTGCCCTCCACAGCTGGGGATACTACTGGAACTGTAGCGACTATAATCGAGGGTCAGGTGGAGTTTAGCCGGCCGTTGTGGCCGAGCGGTTCTAGATGCTTCAGTCCGGAACCGCACTGCTGCTACATTCACAGGTTCGAATGCTGCCTCGGGCATGGACGAATGTGTGTGATGTCCTTAGAATTATTTAAATCTAACTAACCTAAGTCCAGGGGACTGAGGACCTCAGATGTTAAGTCCCATAGTGCTCAGAACCATTTGAATCAGGTGGAGATTGCGTTTATGTCCTAAACTTAGTCTGTAGTGAAACTGCGCCCCTTCAAACCCCTCTTGAAGCTGTGGCTGTCAGAATAAGGATGACGTAGGAAATAACTGTCTGCAATGTATATCTTCCTCCAGATGGTGCAGTACCCGTGAATGTATTAGCTGAACTGATTGATCAGCTCCCTAAACCTTTCCTACTTTTGGGAGATTTTAATGCCCATAACCCCTTTTGGGGTGGCACCTTCCTTACTGGCCATAGCAGATATGTCGAAATTTTACTGTCACAGTTTGACCTGTGCCTCTTAAATACTGGGGCTGCCACACATTTCAGTGTGACTCATGGTAATTACTCAGCCATTGATTTATCAATTTGCGGCCCAGGACTTCTCTCATCTATCCACTGGAGAGCTCATGACGACCTGTGTGATAGTGACCACTTCCCCATCTTCCTGTCACGGCCCCAGCATCAGCCCCAGGAATGCCTGCCCAGATGGGCTTTATACTAGGCGGACTAGGAAACTTTCACCGCTGCTGTTACTGTTGAATCTCCCCCACATGGTGGCATCGATTTGATGGTTGAGCAGGTGACTACCACAATCGTTTATGTGGTAGAAAACACGATCCCACACTCTTTAGGGTGTCCCCGGCGAAAGGCAGTCCTTTGGTGGTCGCCAGAACTCGCTGACGCAATTACGGAGCTTGGGCGAGCTTTACAGTGACATAAGCGGCGCCCTTCCCTAGAGCACCTCATAGCCTTTTAAGGCTTACAAACGACAGGAGTAGTAGTTTTGGGAGAGATATGTCTCGACTATTGGGTGCCATACGTCACCTTCCCAAGTCTGGGCAAAGATCAAACGTGTTTTCGGGTACCAGACCACAACAAGTGTTCCTGTTGTTAACATAAATGGTGTGTTATCCAGTGATGCAAACAAGATTGCTGAGCACTTGGCTCGAGCCTCTGCATCGGAGAATTATCCCCCAGCCTCCCGCACTCTCAATTGACGGCTGCAAGGGAAAGTCCTCTCGTTTACTACACGCCGTAGTGAATCCTATAACGCCCCATTTACAGAGTGGGAGCTCCTCAGTGCCCTTTCACATTGCCCCTACACAGCTCCTGTACCAAATCGGATCCACAGTCAGATGATTAAACATCTCATCATCTTCAACTGGATCTGGTGCGATGGTGTCCCCACATATCCAGGAGAATGGGGTCCTGCAGGGCTTTGTATTGAGTGTGTCTCTATTTTCAGTGGCCATTAATGGTCCAGCACCAGCTGTAGAGCTGTCAGTCTCACCTTCTCTGTATGCAGACTTCTGCATTTTGTACTGCTCCATCAGTACTGGTGTTGCTGAGCGGCGCCTACAGGAAGCCATCCACGAGGCACATTCATGGGCTCTAGCCCACCGTTTCCAGTTTTTGGCCGCAAAGTCGTGTGTTACACACTTCTGTCGGCGTCGTACCGTTCATCGAGAACCAGATCTTTACCTAAATGACGATCCACTCACTGTAGTGGAGACATATCGATTCTTAGGACTGGTTTTTGATGCCCAATGGACTTGGCTTCCTCACCTTCGTCAGCTTAAGCGGAAGTGCTGGCAGCGCCTCAATGCCCTCCACTGCCTGAGCAACGCCAGCTGGAGTGCATATCGCTCTACGCTGCTGCAGCTCTACAGAGCCTTTGTTCAATCCCGCCTTGACTATGGGAGTCTGGTTTATGGTTCGCTGGCGTCCTCAGCGTTGTGTTTGCTCGACCCAGTGCACCACTGTGGCGTTCTCCTAGCGGCACGAGAATTTAGGACGAGTACAGTGACCAGCTTCCTTCTGGAGGCCAGAGTCCCTCCATTGCAGGTCAGGCGTGGACAACTGCTGGCCAGTTACGTTGTGCACGTTCGTAGTTCTCCTGCACATCCGAATCACCTTTTCCCACTCATGGCGGTTCATCTCCCACATCAGTGGCCCAGGTCAGGGCTTCCGATTGCAGTTCCTGTCCGATCCCTTCTTTCCGAACTGGAGTCCTTGCCTTTACCACCTATACTTGAGGTCCATTCACGTACACCTTCATGGTGTACACCTAGGTCGCGGCTTTGCCTGGACATGTCACATGGCCCTAAGGACTCAGTTAATCCTGAGGCTCTCTGCTGCCATTTCCTCTCGATTCTAGACATGTATCAAGGCCAAGTAGTGGTTTACAATGACGACTCGATGGCTTATGCTCACGTTGGCTTCGCATATGTCCATGGAGGTCATACTGAACAACATTCCTTTCCCGATGGCTGCAGTGTTTTCACTGCCGAGCTGTGCTCTTGAACACACCCGTTCATGCCCTGGGGAGCCGTTTCTTCTGTGTGCTGATTCCTTGAGCAGCGTACAAGCTATCGACCAATGCTACCCTCGTCATCTTTTGGTAACGACCATCCAGGAGTCCATCTATGCCCTGGAACGGTCCAGTCGTTTAGTGGTGTTTGTCTGGACCCCAGGTCATGTCGAAATCCCAGACGTCAAAATTGCCCACAGACTGACCAAACAGGCTACGCGGAAACCGCTTGTGGAAATGGACTTTTCTGCAACTGATCTGCGTTCAGTACTACGCCGGAAGGTTTTGCGGCTTTGGGAGACGAAATGCCATAACTTCAGCACGCACCTCAAATTGCGTGCCATTGAGACTACGAATGTGTGGCAGTCCTCGATACGGGCCTCTCGCAGGGACTCAGTGGTTCTTTGCCGGCTCCGCATTGGCGATGCTGGGGTGACACACAGCCACCTCCTGCGCCGTGATGACCCACCTCAGTGTCGGTGCGGTGCCCTGCTGACGCTGGCCCATATCTTGGTGAGCTGTCCTTCTTTGGCTGTCCTGCGATGGGCTCTTCAGTTACCGGAGTCATTACCGTTAATTTTAGCTGACAACACCTCATCGGCTAATTTAGTTTTAAACGTGATAGTGGGTTTTATCAATCTGTATAAGTTTTAGCACATGTCTTTTGTCCCCTTGTGTTCTCCACTCTAATGCTTTTAGGGTGGATGTTTTAATGTGTCGCAGAGTGGCTGGGTTTACCGTTTTATCCTCGTGGTCGGCAAGCCACAGTCATTTGTTCTCTTGTTTTTACCCCTTCTACCTGTTTCTTGGTTCTCTCTTTGGTTTCCTTTTCCTGTTTTGTCCATAGTAGTGTTGGTTGTCCTTCTGTCATTCTTTGGGTTCTTCCTTTCTCCTGTTATTGTGCTGTACATCCCCTTTACTTTCTTCTTTCCCTTGTGTAACTATTTAACCAGCAACAAGGGACCATTAACGTCGCAGTTTGGTGTGGTGTCACCGCCAGACACCACACTTGCTAGGTGGTATCCTTTAAATCGGCCGCGTGTCGCCACTGTCAGTGATTGCAGACCGAGCGCCGGCACACGGCAGGTCTAGAGAGAGACTTCATAGCACTCGCCCCAGTTGTACAGCCGACTTTGCTAGCGATGGTTCACTGACAAATTACGCTCTCATTTGCCGAGACGGTAGTTAGCATAGCCTTCAGCTACGTCATTTGCTACGACCTAGCAAGGCGCCATTATCATTTGCTATTTATCTTGTGAAGCATGTACCGTCAGACCGAAGTTTACCAATTATGGATTAAAGTTAAGTATTCCAGAAGCTACGTACTTTTTTACTAGACTCACTCCTTTAACTGTTCCAGACCTCACGCCAGCCTGCGTGAGCTTAAACGCGTGCCTTTCGGCTTCCTCTCATAGTGGCTTGGCTGTCTTGCCAAGTCACAACATTTGGACCCTCCTCCCACTTACCCCCTCTTTGAAATCAACCAAACCAAAAGAACTTGTGTATGTGCTGAATCGTCGGGGAAAGGTCGACAAACTAGTTTTGGCCTGCGCTGTTGTTTGTCGACGTCCTTGACTATATCTTCCTCAGGACTGGATGCATCCATCTCTCATGTAAATGAATAACCCACCATTTATCAAACTAATCAAATTTTTCAACTACATGCAGCCATCATCATTTGCATCCCATCTGTTTTAGACCCTCATAGACATTGGTTTTCGGTTATTCTTCGTAACCTCAAAGTTCAGCTAGCTGAAAGACGCAAGCTGACGACGTTGCAGATTTATTTAGATTGCTCTGGAGCAAATACAAAAATTTCTGTCACCATAATTTCTTCCATAGTCTATGCATCATAGTTGTACAGTAGTTCAGCACCTTGGCTCTGTAGTGTTTTCCATCCACACTGTTGTTTCGTCTTATAGTTGTAAAACACTGTTTATGCATGGTGTCTGTTCTTTCGAACATGGCCAGCAGAAATTACAAATTAAGACACAAAGGAAAACAGACATTGGCTGCAAGTGGGCATTTATTAAAATCAATGTAGAAAGTTGAAAATTTGTGCTGGACTGAGATTCGAACCCAGGTCACCTACTTACTACGCAGATATTTTGACCACTAAGCCATCTGTTTTCTTTTCCACTTTTTTATGCGGGTGTGCCCGATTTATACAAGAAACAGAAGGAATGGTCTCAAGGGCAAAGTGGGAGAGGTAATTTTACGAGGCCTGGCCATGATGTCTCCATCGCCAAACAGGTACATATGGAAGGCGTAAATGGCCACAGGAGAATAGTCATTTATTTATTGACAGTAAATAAATCCGCCTTTTCCATGACCTCTTTTTTTTTAAAAAAAACACACAGTGGCGACCCATCTTTATGGCATGGTTTCTCGTAATGACGTGTAGGTGCCGTTATTTGTTCATCTAGTACGTGTAAATGTATCAAAGTTATCTCCCGCGGTGAATAATCTAGCTACGGGGCGGGTTGTGGAAGATGCTGCGCAAGAATTTCGGAAAGTATTGACTATACCTAGGGTTCTTCACAATGTTATGACTTTCGTTTAAATAATTCCAAAACCCCATGAGTCCTATTATACCACCTCCAAACAAATACTGAATTGCGTGACGTCTGAGCCCTGAGACAACGTTGTTGCATTCTCAGGTAGAGGAGAGTGCGTGACTCGACATAAGCGGGCGACATCCGTAAAAACAGAGCCAACATTTGACGCCCAAAATACCAGTTCTCTTCCGCCTGCACACAATGTAGCCGATGTTCGGGAAGTTCCCGCTGGTAGTTATACTTCAGGTAAAACCTCCCAAAGCAGGGAAATGGCGCCGTTATCTCAGTAAGCGCCACCGGAGGGTCAAAGGAAGATGGTGCCAGAGCCTCCATCACTAAGCCCGTGAGGCTGATCGGGCATCGCCGCCAAATCTTGAGGCGCATACCAACGTATAGGGACACTGCTCGATCATCTTCACTGACAAGGCAAAGTCTGCCTCGTTCTTTAGGAAGAATGAAGGAGTCGTATCGAACGTTAAATATCATTCGAGCGGTGACAAATGAGCAGAATGCCGCTGGGTGAGGCTCCGAGCTGCGTGTTTAGCCATCGGTAGTGTTTGCGTTACCTGAAAAATTCGTCATACCCGATAGAAATTAAAAAATTCAGCCCGTTGATGGTCGAAAGCAACGAGACGTTGATTCCAAAGTCCAGCACGGATATGTTGCAGGAGGCTCGGATAATTAAGAGTCGTCGGGCGTGAGATGTCGTCCGTGAATTCAATAACAAGGCAGCGTATTTTATCGCACAGTCTGAGTGGGGAGACGGCTGCAGATGTCACGCGAGTGCCAATATTCAAGGACATCGTTTTATGTACACGTATATTCAGCTCCCCAAAGCTGCAGCACAAGTGGCTAACCAATCCAAGGCTCTGCGTACATCAAGTTCGCCTCAGAGAGTTAATATCAGATCATCTGCATACGCAGTGCACCTGAAAAAGAAGCCACCAAGACTGCACAACAAAAGTTCTAATGCTAAAGTGTACAGTATTGTCGATCAGGGCATCCCTGTCTAACAGTGGAGAATGTGCTAGGTGTTCGACAGTCTACCGTTGACAATCGTTTTCGATGTTCCGCCACGTAGAAGATGGAGCACCACGTCGACGAAAGCGAGCTGCTAATGCATATTCTGGAGATCAGCAGTTAGATACATATGACTGACGCGATCAAATGCTTGACTGAAGTCTATAGCAGCCTGCGCTTCCGGTACGCGATGCACCTTAGCGTGGACAATCAGGTCCCAGTAGCGACACAGGCAGACGCGGGTATTGTGTGTTCCACTCATCGGTGCCAGTTCCATTGATAGGACACGGGATGTTGTACGCCGAATTCGAGCTGCCAGTAGACACGTGAAGATTTTCATATCACAGTTCAACAAGGTTAATTGTCTGTAGTCCGTAATACGTGGTCCTCCGTGAGGTTTACGGATTGGGATGATGCCATCTTCCACAAAGGTAGCCAGAAGGTGCACTTCTGGCCTTACGAGTTCTAAACATGTAGTAGTCAGACAATGCACCAGTAGCCCCAGGCACGTCCTATAAAACTCCAGGTGTAACCCATCCGGTCCTGGTGACGTATTGGTTGCCCCTTTCGCTGTGGCATCCAACACTTCTTCTCCAGCCACTGGTTCCAGCAGTTGCTGTTGGAGTTCTGGAGTAACCGTGGTGTGCGTCAAACCGGCGACAACAGCAGTGATCGCTGGGTCAATCTCTTCTCCACATGCAGGTGAGAGTAATTGGTAAAGTATGCGTTGATTGTCTCTTCGCGTGACGTGACAGAATCTCCAACGAACGGCCCTCCTTGTACCGTATAGCCGTGGAAAGAAAGCGCAGACCAGGACTTGCATCCATGAGGTGACGACAGAAGATTGTGTCTGACTGTTTGACATGTACGAATGATGGATCCTTCCAAGTGTTGATGCTTCTACGTCACAGTGTGCGCTTTCGCTCTGTTGAGTCATTGTCGGTCGGGTGACGGGGGCATAACGGAACACTCCCTGAGGATGGAGCCTCCATGCCACACCTTCACTATTAATCGTTTTCAATGTGGATCGGAGGCCAGCTTGGCACAGTCCAACAACCACTGTAAAGCAGACTTACATGGAGACTGTGCTTACGACGAGGAGCGTATGTCTCCCACCGCCGCTTGACATTCTGGTGAGGTCAGGTGAGCGGTGTTAAATTTCCACGAGCTGCGGCTGCACCACACCTGTTGGCATCTAAGCGTAATGGTACAGATGTACGCAGTGTGGTCAGTAAATGCTGCTCCCACAACTCGTCTGCCATGACCAGATCCCTGAGAGAGTGGGAGGTATATACCCTGTCAATTCTGCTAGATGACTGCTCCGTGAAGTGAGTGAAACCCAGTCTGTCAGCATAAATTATGTCCCAAGTGTCTACCAAACCGAGCTCGCAAATGACAGCGCCGAGTGATAGGCATGGTGAACGGCAAGGAATTTGGTCCTTGAGAGATTGGGTACAATTAAAAACGCCCCTGATCATCGTATCAGCTATCCTCCCTTGGCATAATTGCGTTAACTCCTCAGTAAAGAATAGCGAACGTTCAGGCTCTTGCTGGTGCCGGACAGTGCGTAAACATTGACGAGGTGTATCATTTGGACCGTAAGCGTCATGCCCACACATTCTGCAGGTAACGTACATTGGTGGCTACTGAAACTTCTTTCAGAAATATGGTGACACCACTGTTCATATCCCACGCACATGGTTTGCATGCTGTGTATCCAGAGATGGCCAGGAAGCCGAGAATGTTTACCTCTTGCAATAAGGCCATGTCCATATCGGGCGCATAAAATGTCACAACAATGACAACTTCAAGCACGACCGGATAGTATTGATGTTAATAGTTGCGAATCGATATGACAGCCATTAGCGTACGCAGTGGCGATTGGTTTGGTCACCCCAACGCCACTCTTTCTTCTGTATTATCACGCTGTCTGCAGGTGGTAGCTGTCGTGTTACATCGGCTACCAAAGAGGTCCTTGTCGTCACTCCCCACAGCTGCATAGGATCTCTCGGGCATGAAACTACACACCCAGGGCTGGAACGCACTGCCGCCTTGGCGTCTTCAGAGGCCCAAAGTGATTTTAAGCTAGGCGCAGTACCCAAAAAATTATACTCCATATATGGAGATGCGGAGAAGAGATTGACCCAGCGATCATTGTTGCTGTCGCTGGTTTGACGCACACCACGGTTACTCCAAAACTCCAACAGGAACTGCTAGAACCGGTGACTGGAGAAGAAGTGTTGCATGCCACAGCAAAAGGGGCAGCCAATACGTCAGCAGGACCGGATGGGTTACACCTGGAGTTTTCGTCTATTTTAAGTATGTACCATAGTTTTATCGTTATTTATACAGATGGATCCCAGCAGTGGAATGCTCTCGGTTGTTCTGTGGTTTTCCCTGATAGGGTTTTTAAAGTACGTCTTCCAGAACAATTTACAAATTATGATGCGGAGTTACATGACATTTTTATTGCACTGGAGAGGGTTCGCAGACATCTCCGTACGAGTTTTCTTGTCTGTTCCGACTCTTAGTGCACTGCAAGCGCTTCACCAAATGTATCCGGTAGACCCGCCGATTCAGCTCATCCATGACTGCTTACAGCGGCTCCAACGCCGTGGCAAGGAGGTGATCTTTTGCTGGGTACCTGGCCACGTTGGGATACAGGGTAACGACATGGCTGATAAAGGTGCCAAGGAAGCTTGGTGGGATGGTGCTGTCCGTCAATTTCCCATCCCTTTGCACGCCATTATCTCATTTTCTGACAGCTGCATCGTGCATCAGTGGGAGACTGAATGGTTGCAGGTGTCGGACAACAAACTGCCGTCACTCAAACCGACCACAAAAGCTTGGCGGACTTTGTGTGAGCCTCGCCGCTGGAAGGTGGTTTAGCTTACCAGACTGTGCCTCGGGCACAGCCCTTTCACACACGGATTCCTCCCCTGGGGGGGGGGATCCACCTTTTTGTGAGGTTTGTGGCGTGCCACTTTCAGTTCAGCATATTGTGGCTACGTGTGTCCTGTATACTGCAGCCCTTGGTCTCGCTGGAGATCTGCCCACCGTCCTCGCAGATACCGATACCAATGATAACAGAGTGGTGAAATTTTGTGCACTATCAGGCCTCATCCCTAAAATGGTGGGGAAGGCCGGCAGACTTCAGTACGTTATAAACTGCTCTGCATGTGGGGACAGCCTTCGTCCCCACCCATGAGATTTCATGTTGATTTTTCGTCAGGGTGGTGATGACCGTGATGTTGAGCGCCCCCTCAACCCAACTCATCATCAGCTGCGTAGGTTTTCCGTCGCCCCCTCCATCTCCGAACGGGTATGCAGGAGAAGAATAATCCATAGTGTCAGTTCCTAAGGAGGACGCAGTGTCGGTCGACGCCTCCGTAACAGGAGCGTCCATTACAATGTCGAAATCAGTACGCTTGTGTGTACCTGTCTGCAGGAGACAGTCGTCAAACGGCGTTTCCTGTGCCTGCGGGGCGAATGCTGCTTCCGGACGTGAGTCTCCGTCAGAATGTGAGTGTAGATCCGACTTCCGAGAGGAAAGCTTGGGTTGGTACCACTTGTAGATCAATATCCATCCGCTCGTTGTGCGGTGGTAGTTGCTTTTTATCTTGCGACTCCCTCTGGAGCGAGTCTGTGGTATGTGCTTCGTTAATAGCGTGTCCGCCTGCCGGATCACCTATTCCGATCCCCACCACCAGACGTGCTGTAACTTGTGCGTAAGTAATTGGTAGAAACGGAGGAGGAACATGTTGTACCGGTTCTTCTGAGGGAAGGTCAGTGATCAGCTGCTGCAAAAACAATCAGAGCGAACATGACCCTCCTGTCCACATCTTAAACATTGCCGGTTGTCGCTCAATTATCACGTACGATGGACAACTGTGCACATGCTTAAGTATGAAGAAACGTGCTTCGCGAGTTCGATTTTGACCTGTCTTACTCCACAAGTACGGGATATGTTGTAAAACTCAGCCGCTTCTCAGCCACATGGCTAATGACAGTCCGGTAAGGCTTAAGGGCAGTGGTAGCGGACTCGGCAGGTACCTCAAAAGATTCTCGAATACCCGGAGGGTCCTCACACCGTGACCTGTATGTTCAGTGGTAACAGCGCCGGTATGTCCATCTGATTGCCTAAACTTGTTTGCCTGCAGCACCGGCAACCACTTTCGTGCACGCTTCGTCGTTAATCATCTTAACGTCGACGACAGTGTTCGTGATCGAAAAGTCAATACCAATGACTGTGGATCCTAGACGTAGTTCACCACGCAAGAAGTTTTCTACATCATGTGCTCGCGGTAGTGGATATTCCGCTTGGAACGTAATCTTGATAGTGTTTTCCCTATACGAGTTCGCCACGTAACTTAAGTGAACTTTGAGTAAAGCGGCTCGCGCTCGCGGGAAGCAAACACGCGGAATGGCAAGCACACGTCACACCTCTCCGTCGCTGACGGCCAACTAGCCATCCGGACACAGTGGTCATCGTTAAGTGCACGGAATACCCTAGCACGCCTCCTGTCACACCCAAATTCTACTAATGTAGTGCTCCTTGCCCATTATCCTCATTACTCGCGGAATTTCGGCGGTTCCCGTAAGAGTTCGAGCCTCGTGTGCATCTGCACTGAAGAGATAATTGGTCGTCTCGCGTTTAGTTCATACACTGAAGCGCCAAAGAAGTTGGTACAGGCATGTGTATTCAAGTACAGTGATACGTAAACAGGTAGGATACGGCGCTGCGGTCGGCAACGCCTAGAGAACAAGTGCCTTGCGCAGTTGTTAGATCGATTACTGTTGCTACAATGGCAGGTTACAAAGATTTGAGTGAGTTTGAACGTGGTGTTATAGTCGGCGCACGAGCGATGGGGCGCAGCATTCCCGAGGTACCGATGAAGCAAGGATTTTCCCGTACGACCATTTCACGAGTGTACCGTGAATATCAGGGATCCGGTAAAACGTCAAATCTCCGACATCGCTACGGCCGGAAGAAGATCTCGCAAGAACGGGACCAGCGACGACTGAAGAGAATTGTTCAACGTGACAGAAGTGCAACCCTAGCACAAATTGCTGCAGATTTCGATTCTGGGCCGTCAACAAGTGTCAGCGTGCGAACCATTCAACGACTTCTGAGCTGAAGGCCCATTCGTGTACCCTTAATGACTGCACGACACAAAGCTTTGTCTCATCTGGACCCGTCAACACCGTCATTGGACTGTTGATGGCTGGAAATATGTTGCTTGGTCGGACGAGTCTCCTTTCAAATTGCATCGAGCGGATGGACGCGTACAGATAAGGAGAGAACCTCGTGAATCCATGGAGCCTGCATGTCAGCATGGGACTGTTCAATGTGTTGGATGCTCCTTAATGGTGTGGGGCGTGTGCAGTTGGAATGATATAGGGCCTCTGATACCTCTAGATACGACTCCAACAGGTGACATGTACGTATGCATCCTTTCTGATCACTTGCATCCGTTCATGTTCATTGTGCATTCCGACGGCAATTCCAGCAGGACAATGCGGCACTCTACAGGTCCAGAACTGCTACAGAGTGGCTCCAAGAAAACTCTTCTGAGTTTAAACACTTCCGCTGGCCACCATTTTCCCTAGACGTGAACATTATTGAACACATCTGGGATGCCTTGCAACGTGCTGTTCAGAAGAGATCTCCATGCCCACGTACTCTTACGGATTTATGAACAGCCCTGCAGGATTCATGGTGGCAATTCCCTCCAGCACTACTTCAGACATTAGTCGAGTCCATGCCACGTCGTGTTGTAAGACTTCTGCGTGCTCGCGGGGGCCTTACACGGCAGGTGTACGTTTCTTTGGCTCTTCGGAGTATATGGGGTTGTTCCTTGCCTGTTGTTGATCATTTCTACTGCCTTTGTTATACTTACTTTTAGTCCGAAATTTTTAAATGTGTTGTTAGAGTCATTAAGTTTCTTATGTGCTTCATCTTCTGTCTCTCCCTACACTATAAAATCATCAGCAAAAACTGGGGCATTTGTTTCACTGTCTTTGTTCTTGATATATTTTCTGATCTTTTTCATTACTATTACAAACAGATGTGGTGACAGGGCACTTCCTTGTTGGAACACCTCTCTTTGTTTCAAACCATTCTGATCGTTCGTTGCCTATCTGGACACCGCTGTAACACTTTTGGTATAGCATCTTGACTTTATCAGTTAGGTAGTTCGGCAGCTTTAGGTCTTCCAAACATTCCCATATTTTGTTTCGAGGAATACTGTCATAATCTTTATCAATGTCCACAAATACAGTCACATGATTTCTTCCATATTCCTAGTATTTTTCTGTCCGCATTTTTATTGCAAAAAATAAGATCCATAGTACCTCTGTCGTTCCCGAATCCACGTTATTCCTCAAGCTGAGGTTCTACAATATTTACAATTCTCATTTCTATGATCTTTTCCAACAGCTTCTTGGTATATGACAGCAGCGTGATACGTCTGTAATCGCCACATTTTCGTCGATTTCCATTTTTGAACAGAGGGATGATGAATCCTTTACTCTCATCTTTGGGATTTTGTTTTATTTTTTTTTTGTTTTGTTTTCGGCATTCAGTATCTTCATTCAGTCTTCTGTAGATGATCGTAACTACCAGCTAATTCTTTCCGACACGATCAAAAATTGCTGAATGTCAGCCATGAGAGAGAACAGTACCTTTTCTTCTTTCAAGTAACGTTACGGACGGCCCAGGTAGCAGTATTAACAACACTGCAAACTGTCTTATAGGTATAAGAGTGAGTCTACTGAATATAACTTAACGTAATCATAATCACACTGCGTACTCCGGTTGTGGCTGAAGTTAGCGTATCCCTCGTTCAGGACACCTACCAAAGCTACCACGTAATCACCTCTTCGTTGCAATACAGCTTATCTACTTGTGGAGATTGTGCGAAAATGATTCGTAGGATATATTGACTGACAAGACATATTTAACTCGGCCCCAAACCCGAACATAAAATAGTCTCTGTAATCGCGTCGATACGCAGGCACGGAGGCGCGTTTTGTTTCCTTTTGCAGTTCTCAAGGCTGGCGAGCAGAGGTCCCATTGTACGCCTGGCAGTATGGCTGAACAAACATCTGCCGCTCACGTCAGTGTCTGTTATGCGAATAGAACCTCACTGCGACCATGTTCGCATGCAAGTCGTGACGAATGTCTCGCTATAAGGCCTAGCTTAAACGGAGAAACTACGTTGCGGTATTAAGTTTCGAACCCCTGTTGCCAGCCACCGAATATGAATGGCGCGCATTGGCGAAAGTCGTTAGCGAAACTGAGTAGTTTCGGGGCTTACCAACTGTTACGATACGAAGCTATCAGTTGCGTGTTTTTCTAGGTAAGGTGGCGTTCCGATAAATGACATTAAGTGGGAAACTGAGAAAAATTGGCAATTACGCATTAAATGCGTGCTTGCGAGGCGTTAATAATAATCGTTGCAAGAATAAAGTGTGACGCAGTACTGCAGATGGAGATGAGTCTTCGTAATATGAACAGCTGTTCTCGAGGTCGGCGTTGCTGATCAAAATACATTCTGGAACAAATAATAAGATTAATAATGTTCGCTACCTGCAATTGGAAAGCGCTGTAGGTGCTCTAAAGTCAATATGAAGCCATCATGAAGGTACGGGCGAAACAGCCAAGCTTCGATAAAAGCACAGCTGTGTAAATACGGAAGTTACCCAAAGAATACAGTGTACAGTTAATGACTAAAACACACAGAACCAAAACTTAATTGTATGAAACGAAAAGCTCTGATGTTTATAAATATATGGAGGAAACTGCCCATTTGTAATCTTTAAGGCTATTTTCCCCGATTTTTAGAGTTCGCGTCGTGGTATGGATACTGTGCTACGTGCTGAAATAAACGCAATGTTATCTGCAGTTTCAGTTCCGACTATACGTAATTAATTCAGGAGTTGAACGTGAGAATGATGTATCTTGGCTTCTGTTTAGATGATCACTGTACTGTTCTGACGTGATTCTTAGGTGGATGAGCAGCTTCGAGTTTTCCACAATACTTTCTTTCAGCGAGGTTGCTCTGAACACCAGGTGCCATCTCTACTAATTTCAAACATAAAAGCATGAACCCCACCAGTACTAATGTAAATAGACAGTTTTCTTTTCTTATAGGACAATGTCTTCTGGACACAAAAAAATGTCGAACCGGAGATGTACATTGATGTTACCCTGTAGACAGTCATTTGCGAAACTACTGCGCGTTGGAAGATAGAACTGAAGAAAATAATTTATTGTAGAAAATACCTTAACAGGCTTTCAATTGTTTAAAACAGCTTCCCAAAGCTTTGGCAACTTCTGTATTCCGGATAGGACACATTTATTGTTGAGCTGTCTGATTACCTGTAATTTGGGAGACAAACCAGTCTGGTGGGCTCATATCAGGACTATATGGTGGCTGGGGAAGTATTTCCCAACCACATTTGTCAAGCGCTTCTTTCATCGGTAGAGCAAAATGGGGCCTTGTATTATCGTGCGAAATGGGAACAGCAGCTGCAAGCATGCGACGCGTGTTTCAGAAGTCCCCTGGGGTACTCCATCTGTCAGTACGACGCCATATCATACACAAAGATGATCGACTCGGAACTTTTCCAATGTGTCGACTGAGGTGTGAGTTCCGGCAAATTTCGTATCCAGGTTTCATAAAGTGCAACGATCTTTTGCAGAAACGTTCTTCTTTTCGATAACTCTGATGTGATTCTTTGGCGACCTGCTTTCTGCTCTTCACTGTAATCATGGTGAACACATGTGGCAGCAACTTTTCACAACCCTAGCCGAGCTTTTCGCCTTGTTATCAGGTCACATAGTACATCCGGCGACACAGCCTTCCCAACTGAGTCCTCTGCTGAGACTCACTCAGCGCCCTCCAAAGTCTCTATGCGCTGTACACTGCTAATCTTTTAGTGCAGTGAGTCCGGGAAAACTGTCACTTGCTCCCTCTTGGTGGAGCCAATGTCGTGTTTCTGTGGGTCCCTGGTCATGTCGGTCCGCCAGGAAACGAGGCTGCTGCCAAGCAAGGCTGCAGTCCTCGTACCTCAGGCCGCGACTACCTCTATTCCCTCCGATCATCTCTGCGTTGCCGTCTGTCAGGAGATGGTGTCCCTATGGCGTCGCCAATGGTGCTCCCTTCACGGGAATAAGCTTCGGCTTATTAAGTCTCTCCCGGCGCCTTGGACGACCTCCATTCGGCCCGCCCACCGCGAGGAGATTATTTTAACTCGGCTGCGTATTGGGCACTGCCTTTCTAGCCATCGTCATTTGCTCAGTGGCGCTGCCCCACCACTTTGTACACATTGCGCCCAAATTTTAACTGTCCGCCACTACCTGCTGGAATGCCCATTTTTTACCAATTTATGTTCCAGCTTGGGATTGCCATCTGATTTATCAACTGTTTTAGCGAATGACGCGCGGGCTGTCGACCGCGTTTTACTTTTTATCCACTGAAGCAGTATGGCGAAGGCTATTTAATTTTTAGTTTTGGACGTCCATTTTTGTATGGTTTTTATTAGCTCTTTTTCCACGTGCCTTGTTTAGCTGCCTCCTATTCTGCCAATTGGGAGTGACATATAGTCGTTTGTCTCGTCTCAGGTGTTTTTCTCTAGTTTTGACTTGGGCGCGTATGACCCCCGTTGTATCTTGCGCTCTAAAACCAAACCAAACAAAACAAAACGATCAATATCATCAGTCCGGTAAAACATCAAATCTCTGACATTGCTGTAGCCGGAAAAAGATCCTGCAAGAACGGGACCAACGACGAATGATGAGAATTATTCAACGTGGCAGAAGTGCAAACCTTCCGCAAATTCCTGCTTATTTCAATGCTGGTTCATCAACAGGTGTCAGTGTGCGAACCATTCAATGAAACATCATTGATATGGGCTTTCGGAGCCGAAGGCCCACTCGTGTACCCTTGATAGCTGCATGACACAAATCTTCACGCCTCGCCTGGGCCCGTCAACACCGGCATTGAACTGTTGATGATTGGAACATGTTTCCTGGTCAGAAGAGTCTCATTTTAAATTGTATCGAGTGGATGGACGTGTGCGGGTATGGGAAGAACCTCGTAAATCAATGGACCCTGCATGTCAGGACGTAACTGTTAAAACTGGTGGGTGTGGGGGCGTGTGCAATTGGAGTGATATGGTACCCCTGATACGTTTAGATACGACTCTAACAGGTGACACACAAGTGTCCTGTTTGATCACCTGCATCCATTCGTGTCCATTGTGCATTCCAATGGACTTGGGCAATTCCAGCAGGGCAATGCGACACACCACACGTCCAGAATTGCTAAAGGGTGGCTCCAGGAACACCCTTCTGAGTTTAAACATATCTGCTGGCCAGCAAACTCCCCAAAAACGAACATTATTGAGCATATCTGGGATGCCTTGCAACGTGCAGTTCAGAAGAGATCTCCAACCTCTCGTACTCTTACGGATTTATGAACAGCCCTGCAGGGTTCATGGTGTCAGTTTCCTCCAGCACTGCTTCAGACATTAGTCGAGTCAATGCCATGTCGTGCTGCGGCACTTCTGCGTGCTCGCGCGGGTCGCACACGATATTAGGAAGGTGTACCAGTTTCTTTGCCTCTTCAGTGTATTTAGCACATTTCGGGCCTTACTAGAGCTTGTAGGTTTGCTCTTTTTTATCCGAGGGGTTAAATTTGTGCTATTTCTCATCTTTATTAATTTATTGGATTTGATGGTACGCTGGCCGCTGTGGCCGAAGAGTTCTAGGCGCTTCAGTCAGGAACCGCGCTGCTGCTATGGTCGCAGGTTCGAATCCTGCCTTGGGTATGGATATGCGTGATGTCCTTAGAACTACTTAAACCTAACTAATCTAAGTCCAGGGGACTGATGACGTCAGATGTCAAGTCCCATAGTGCATAGAGCCGTTTGAACCATTTCATGGTAGGGTATTGTATTGGGGGGGGGGGGGATTTTTACCAATGTCTCTAAATTGGGACTGCAGGAGGAGTCGAAGGGACACTTGTGACCTTCGTGTTAGGGGTGAGGGAAAACCTCCAAAAACCCTGACTGGAACTGTTAGTGTGTTCCCACTTTTTTGGCTACTCAACATTGGCAGGAGGTCAGTCTGTCATGCCATCCCGTGAGACACTCGTCGTACTCGGTCCTCTTCATGGTGGTTGTCAGCCTGTCTCCAGAGGTGGTTAAGGTGACTTGCACACTTTTGCTGATCCTCTCTGGGCGTTGCCTTCGTTCATCTGATTCGGCTGCTTCAATGACTGGCGTCGTTTGTACTGTACTGTTCTGTTGGCGGCCATCTTTTTTGGACAGGAATTTTGCTAGGATGTGTGGGTCGTATGTGACTGCATGTTCTCTCCTTCTGGAGGGTCCTCAGTTCGCTAGAGCATCGATGTGGTCGTTGCTCGGTGGTCTGTGCAGCTCGCGACTCCGTTTGTAGCCGTTGGTCAAGTATTTCTCGCAGCAGCAGTAACATCGTCCCAATTCTGCACTCAGTCTCCTCCAATTGCTCGTGTCGCGGTGTGTAGCTGTGCCGCCTTCTGACAATGTAGCGCCTTCCAGTTCTTTGCAAGCCAGCGCTGTCTACCTCAGCTGCATCGCGCAGCCCCTCCACTCCCATTCCCCCCACCTCGCCTTCGACCGCACTCTCTGTGGTGGAGAGGGAGATATGCTGTCGGTTCGTCTGTGTTCGTCTCCAGGGGCGAAACGGTGGAGCTACTGGTCTTCGCCTCCTCCGTCGCTTCTTGGTGTCCTCAACGAGTGCCAAAGCTCACCTCCTTTTGTTTCAGTTCACTAGCGACGCTGCGGCGCGAGAAGGCCTCGCAGCCACGCCAGTTTGCAAAGTGCGTTCCGCCGAAGCGGGCACACGTCGCTTGGTCTTCTTTCTGCGTTATGCAAGCTCGACTGGCGTCTTCACCAGCGCACTTGACTACTTCTCTTGATTGCGGCAGTGTTTTGGCACGTGCTCCTCGTCTTGCACCTGAAGTACTTGGGCTTGGTGTCGAGTTCCGTACAAAAAGACTTGACCTACACATCAAAGCCTATGAGCTTGGTGATCTCGAACTCTTTGGTCAATTTTATTCTCGTCTGTGTCCACAGCCAAGATAAATAGCGGTGGTTTCTTTTTATTGGTCCTCTTGTGCAGCGCGAGGCCACATCTCCGAAACCGTTGCCCAGTAACCCTTTACCAACCAAGTCTACACTGCACAGTCCTCTGAGGAGTGCCTTAGCCGTCGTCGCCTCCTCCTTTTCCGGTGCAGAGGCGATGTAGAAGGGTGGAGTTCTTGGCTCGTGGTTCTTCTACTCTGTGGCCTCAGGATCACTTGTCGCCTGTAGTCCATCAAGTCAGGGCTTAACAACTGGCCGGTTTTGAGCGCGAGTACTCGCGTCTGCTCAGGCACGTGCTCGCGAGCAGGTGCAAGGTCGTGGAGTAGGGAGGGACGGGAGGGAGGGGAAATGCGCGCGCACGTTTGAATAGGGCCGACGCGTGCCTATTGAATACGCGCCGACTGTGTTACGTAAAAGTACTACGATCAGCTCTAACAGTCACTTCGCTGGTTAAGAATCATGTCAAGTCGCCGTTGTGTAACCCCAACCATGCTTTCGCAGTTCAACCCCCATTGGGAGGAGTTGTATTTGTTTACAGAAAAAGATGGTGTTGCAAAATGTTTAGTATGTCACAAAACGCTGAATTCTTTTAGGAAATTTGATTTGCAGCGACATTATATGTCGTACCACGCGAAAGACTACGGAAGTGGAAAATGTGATGGACCAGATCGTACACAGGAAGATATTAAACTTAAAAGGAAGCTATCCGAAGAAGATCTGGACGACGAAAAAAAATCAACTGAGGCAACTCTCAGAGTGAGTTACAAAATTGCTTTGCTTTTAGCAAAATCCCTGCGCCCCTTCACTGTGGCGATTTAATAAAAGTATGTTTGGTAGTTGCAGCGGAACATTTGCGTCTATCTCAAGTTGAACAGTTTCGGATTGTGCCATTATCTAACATGACCATTATGCGTCGCATACAGGACATGGCAGACGACGTCCAGAGCCAGCTTGCAAATATCTGTAAAGGTTTTATGGCGTATTGTCTAGCTCTGGACGAAAGTGTTGATATCACTGGAACAGCGCAGCTTGCCATATTTATTAGAGGTGTTAATAGAGATCTTCAGGTGTGGGAGGAGCTCCTCGATGTAGTAGCCATGAAGAACATTACAACCGGAGGTGATATTTTAAGTAGTGTTGAAGAAAGTGTTGAAAAATATAGGATTGTCGTGGAATTCTTTAGTTTAAGTGTCTACAGACGGTGCACCAGCGATGACAGGGGAAAAATCAGGTTTCGTTGCGCTGTTGAAGAAGAAAATGCAAAAACTGACCGTGCCGAATGAAATAAGGGGCGTTCACTTTGTGATCCACCAGGAAAACTTAAACGTGCAAAGAGCATCACTCTAAAGAATGTGATGAGTGTTGTTGTTCGTACAACCAATTATATAAGGAAGCATGGGCTACAACACAGGCAATTTAAAAGCTTTCTTGAGCATAAAAGCCAGCATGGTAGCCTGCCTTATTACAGCGAGGTCCGCTGGCTTAGTCGTGGCGAATTATTAAATCGATTTTTTTGCCTATTAGATGGGATAAATATGTTCATGGAAATAAATAACGTGTGTTCCTGAATTGAAAGAGCCTTCATGGAAATGTGATCTCGCGTTCTTAGCAGATTTAACTAGCCATCTGAATGCTTTGAACATTTCACTACAAGGTAAAGATTTGCTAATTACTCATTTCATAGATCGAACACGCGCTTTTAAAATGAAATTGACGCTTTGGGTGAGTCAACTGGAAACAGGAAATCTAGCTCATTTTCCTAAATTATCATCCGTGCAAGATGTTCACAAAGGTTAGGTTAGGTTAGTATTGTTTAACGTCCCGTCGACAACGAGGTCATTAGAGACGGAGCGCTAGCTCGGGTTGGGGAAGGATGGGGAAGGAAATCGGCCGTGCCCTTTGAAAGGAACCATCCCAGCATTTGTCTGAAACGATTTAGGGAAATCACGGAAAACCTAAATCAGGATGGCTGGAGACGGGATTGAACCGTCGTCCTCCCGAATGCGAGTCCAGTGTGCTAACCACGGCGCCACCTCGCTCGATTGTTAACAAAGACTGTGAACGTTATTCACATTGTTTAGTTGCCCTTAATGAAGAATTTGATCAACGCTTTCAAGATCTGACAGCACTAGACAGTGATTTTGATCTGTTTTCCTCTCCATATTCAGCGAATATTGCAGAGATTCGTCCTGATCTGCAACTAGAAATTATTGACCTCCAGTGTGACAGAGAATACAAAGAAATTTCAAACAAGAAAAACATTTTGGAATTCTACAGACACTTCCCTCATGATAGATTTCCTCGTTTGCACAAACTGGCGGCTACAATAATATCAATGTTCGGTTCCACGTATGTTTTTGAACAACTGTTGTCTGCAGTGAAATGTAACAAGACGCGCCTGAGAAACGCATTGTCTGATCGAAATTTAAACTGCACGCTGCGCCTACAATGCACAAGAACAATTACTCTGAACATAGACACAATTACTCTGAACATAGACACAATTACTCTGAACATAGACACAATTACTCTGAACATAGACACAATTACTCTGAACATAGACACAATTACTCTGAACATAGACACAATTACTCTGAACATAGACACAATTACTCTGAACATAGACACAATTACTCTGAACATAGACACAATTACTCTGAACATAGACACAATTACTCTGAACATAGACACAATTACTCTGAACATAGACACAATTACTCTGAACATAGACACAATTACTCTGAACATAGACACAATTACTCTGAACATAGACACAATTACTCTGAACATAGACACAATTACTCTGAACATAGACACAATTACTCTGAACATAGACACAATTACTCCGAACATAGACACAATTACTCCGAACATAGACACAATTACTCCGAACATAGACACAATTACTCCGAACATAGACACAATTACTCCGAACATAGACACAATTACTCCGAACATAGACACAATTGTAAAGAGCAAAAGGTACAAGGTAACCGAGAATCCCACACTTCAGTGACATCTTTTATTTTGTAACAGGGCACAAATTTACGAATGTAGAGGCATACACTAAGCTAATAAAATTATGTGGCACGTGTACATTCTCCTTTATTTGTTTCATTTGTCGCAGTAATAATTCGTGAGTGATATCCCTGCAGGTGGCCGCGGATTTACACTGACTGGCGGCAGCTGTTGTGTGCCCCACGTGACTCTCCCCACTCTCCGCTCTGGTCCGGTAGTGGGGGTAGCGTGCTCGCACCTTGCTGCTCACAACTTGCTCCGCGAGCACCTATGTTGTGAAGCCCGGATTTAAGTCTTCGGGGCGGCTGTGGCGAAAAGCGTCATACTCTTTGGCCGCGCCAACCTCAGCGGCGCTGCCCACTCCGTTGACCGTGCAGAAATCGTCGCTGACCAGGTGCCAGTGGGGCCATGGACGCAGTCTTCCGGCTTATATCTGAACAGTTGCCTCCCTTAGCCACTGCTTCGCAAGTCGCATTACGAGGAGCGGCTACGATGTTCGAATCGCCGATTTACTTCAAACTCTGTAAATTTTTAACAGCCCATTAGCACAACATAATGTGCAAGTAGGAAGGGGTGCTACTTATGCAATTTCGAGAAAATCGCAACAGATGTTTCACGTGTCGAATATGTGACGGTGCGTTGTAACTTTGTGCACGAAATAGCGGCTGTCAAGTGTGTAGCGTTCGATATTCGTAAGCTGTGGATCTGTGGATCGAGTCCGGCTTGTCTGTTATTTATTTCTTTTTCAGCGTTGGTCATATTGTTTCACACATACGACTTTTAAAATATAATGTAATGAAAAACCTCGTGTATTTGCACGTACTTCTGTTGAAGTTTCATGTTGCTTGTCTGTTTACTAATGTCACTTATTGCAACAAATATTACTTTTTCAGCCATCGGAAAGCAAACAACGAAACGCATGAAGTTTTCTGGACATTTATGACTGTCGTAACTGGCGAAATTTCTTATACCTGCAATCGGGTAAGGTAGTCAGGACTGCTTTGCACCGGAACGCTACGACCTGCAGACGCACACTCAGTCCCCATTCGGCAAATAATTTGCATAGCAATGAGACCTTGCTAGTGTAGTAAGAACGAATAGCGTAAGTGCAAATTTTTTGAAGCTCAGAATCACAGAGTAGAGCATAAAAGGTCATGCAAATGCACGTTTTTCTCGTTATATTACCTTTCAGATGGTGAAGTATGACCAGTGTTGAAAAACTATATACATTTAAAAAACAAAGACGAGCGGAACTGGATCCAGAGATCCACAGTTTGCGGAGCTTGAACGCCAACCACTTGATACCCGCCATCGCGTGCTTTTGAGTCCCAATGCACTGGTACATACTCAACATACTACCTTCCCACCATCGCAACCCCCCCCCCCCCCCCGGGATTTAGTGGTAAAATGGCGAAGATGATAGCTCATAAAAACTGGACACAGATGAAGCATGAAAAAGTAAGAAGTTGTACTGATCTGCGAAAGGAGAAGCGAAATTGAAACCGTAAACGGTCCAAACATGTGCAACACGAGGGAGTTGCAAGATTCATGGTGTCTTGGTTGTGTGGTCACGGTATTAGAGAGTAAAGCGGGAGATGCCTATCCAAATATCCCTAGTGCCCTTTTTTTTAAGAAAATTATGAACTTTCCGTCTGGTCATTGGCGTCTGTATTCATGGCAACTGTCATATACTTTGATTATAGAGTATAAGTCTTGTGTTAAGAACACATTACCATCGTGTGTAAATGCGATGAATAGTGAGACCAGTTCAGAAGCCGCATAGACCTCTCATAGAAATGAAAACAGTTCACACCAGTTTATTTGTTATGTTACAACAAAGGAATTATACAGTCTGAACTTCCAAAATGTAACGCGAGAGTCATGTAGTAGTTGTGTAGATGTAGATGAGGTACGAACATTCGTAGGTCTTCACTGTTGCAAATGAACGTTACACCACGATAAAGACACAAATTTGAACACAGCAAATGGACACGTTAAGACCGGAAGGAAAACTCATAATTTTGTGAAGAGAAAAGCAAAGGGCTATGGCAGAGATTTGAAGCACGGATCTCTCGCTTTACGATCTAACCCCGTGACCACACAACCACGACGCCGTGATTCTTGCAACTCGTCCGATTTTGCACATCTTGAGCTTGGACTGTTCTTTTTAGATTTTGCTTCTTCACAGTTCAGAACAATTTCTTCCTGTTTCCGTGTTTGATTTGTGTTCAGTTTTTGACAGGGTATCCACTAGGCCACTGTAGCACTAAATCTGAGGGAGCTGTGATGAGGAGTCTCCCTTGTAAGTAGTAGACCTTACCAAGAGCACGTTACATGATCCTAATGGACAACGAAAAGTTCAGGGATGTTGAAGTAAATCCATGATTCTAACATTGTGGTCCCCCCTTGTTAGAGTTAACGATTAATTCTTGTTGTCGGATTAGGGGTACACAGTGTCATAAGAGGTCACATGCAAATGACATTCACGGCTACAAATTACTTTCGATCCAAATGAAACAACATTAAATAATGACGACTGTAGTGTCAGGCATATTGCGCAAAGTAACATCGATCGTCAAAGTTGGCAGCAACAAGAATTAACATATTAGCAACTCGAATTGGTTCAAATGGTTCTGAGCACTATGGGACTTAACTTCTGAGGTCATCAGTCCCCTATAACTTAGAACTACTCAAACCTAACTAAGGACATCACACACATCCATGCCCGAGGCAGGATTGGAACCTGCGATCGTAGCGGTCACGCGGTTCCAGACTGTAGCGCCTAGAACCGCTCGGCCACTCTGGCCGGCCAACTCGAATTGCAGTGACCTCTACTTTCGTGCCGGGCACTATAGTGAATCGTTAGTCCTCAGGGTCACAGTCGCTGCCTGCCACCAGCAGATATTCGTAAACAATCGAAAATTATCATATCGAATGTACTGATCTGGCCGACAATGAAGAAGCGAAGAATAAATTAGATTTTGCGCAAATTCATAAGCTTAATGCTAAAGCGTGTGGTGCCTCCAAGGCAACTGTAGGCCATATTAGCAAATCTGTGTCATTGGAAGAATCTCTAGACATGAATGTGTGTTTCGATTCTCCAAAAGAGGGATACGAACGTTAACGGAAATCAACCAACTTTGACGATTTTAACAAAGAGCACGTGCGTAGAATTTTATTTGGATATTACGACAGAGGAGCGTATCCAACGGCTAAAAAATTAGGGCCCGACCTCCGCGAAAAAATTAATTGCACGGGCTCACACACCTCCATTCTTCATCTTCTCTGCTCTCTTGTTTTCCAATTCAAGAAGAATAATGACGGACGGAAATTCTTAAGGGAACTCGGAGACAGTGCAGCAGCAAGACGGAAGTTTTTGCGTACAATGCATTTCTTGCATGTGATGACAGCAGGCCTGTAGTGTACTTGAATGAAACTTGGGATTTACAGAACCATACCAGTAACGATATATGGCACGACTCCAAAGGAAACAGCGGTTTGAAAGTGCCTACTGGTAGAGGTGGCCGATTAACATCGCACACGCTGTTTCATTAACCACAGGCTTCATACCAGATGCCAAACTTGTTTTTTGTGGTGGGAAAAGTTCTTGACAATCCGATTACCATTCAGAAATGAATGGAGAAGTTTTTAAGAATTGGCTTATTCGACTGTTGTCTGCGCTGGAAAAAGGGTCAATTATCGTGATTGAACGTGGCAGCTTTTCTATCTGAGTGGAGTGGTAGCTGGCGTTATCAAACTGGCGCAAGGCAGGTATTATGGAATGGTTAAAGAGAAAGAATGTTTCATTGTCAGTCGATGAAACGAAGGCTGAACTCCTGTCTAAGGAAGAAATCACAGGTGCCAAAAAGACTTACGAATTAGATCAAATGGCAAACGAAATGGGATACAAGTGGTAGGCCTATGTCTATCACCGTATCACTGCCACTATAATCCCATTGAATTGATGTGGGCCCAAGTAAAGCGAGAAGTAGCGAAAAGAAATGCTACTTTTGTGAAACCCAAGTTTTATCTAAATTTGCTGTAAGCCTAGTATTCTCAGCACGCAATACGTGCTTGGTACACAAAACCCTCGTTCTTATTACTGCAATGCCCCTGTCGTGGTTTACAAATTTCGTCCGTCATTACAGTTTCTGAATTAAAAACCAAGTGGGCGGAGAAGACAGTGCATCGAAGTGACTGGCCAGAATAATCAATTTTATCATTGACATTACCCTGTATTTCTCTAGCCACCGGATACTATCCTCTGTCATTCTAAAGCAGTATAATTCTTTGTTCTAGGTTTTTTTTTTCTTCTTAAAGTCGTCAAACATAGATTTCAATGCTCTTCTCGGAGATACAGAACAGGTGCTGGGACTGTTCTGATGCTACTGCACTGTGTATATATGAAGGGCTTACTTCAGTAGTGGTACAAGTCAATTTTTGGTCATTCTGAGATACAGAGTCCTAAAGTTAGAGCTGAAAAATCTGCAGTTGAGACACCAGAAATATTCAGGTATATGGCTTGTTGCTAGATTTGAATCTTTCTTTCTATTTGTTTGTTTCATTAATTTCAGCAGCATTATAGGCAGAAAAGTGGAGGTAATGGAGCTGTACCACTATTGAAATAAAATAAATTGAACATTGTGCATAAACCTGTTAATGTGTCACTTTCATTAGTGTTAGGGCAATGTTTATGTTGCTGTTTTGCCCACCACACGTGTCACTGTAAGCAACTACCCGATTTTGAAAAGTGACACATTTTTCTATATGTTTCAATAAACAGGTACCATTTCCTGTGAACCCCATGATCCAGATGTTTCATCTCAAAAATATGTATAGATTTTGCGGTCAGTTAAATTGTGGCAACCAAAATTATAGACGTACATGTTTGGTTTGGAGTACGATATTATCGATGTTGTCAGTTTAGGAAATGCAAGTGCTTTTTGCAGGTCAAAGATAAACACGAACACCTGGGAATCTGCCACTTCACTACATGCTGTGTCTGTCGCCACTGCTGTTCTTGCAGCTTCAGCCCTCCTAAGGTGAAGCTTCTTTTCAGTTTGAAACCTTCTTTTCTTCTGCATTGGTAGCAGTGTTCATTTCAATGCTCAATTTGCCACAAAAAGAGCAAGTGTCTTTACTTGGTGGTCGAAACGACAGGTTGAAGTCTTTCTTAAAGATTTTTCGATAGATGTGCTCCCCCACAATTTCTTTATTCTGAGATATGCATTTATCTTTGTACAAATCACACATTTTGGCCACACATTGCTCAGGATTTAAAAACCTTTTGTGGGGATTATCGTTCCTTGCATCATGGCTCTCGGAAACTGGAAAGCTTTTGATGTGTTCCTTTACATCATTGATCAGACCTTCCGGTACAGAGAATTTGTTCTGATGTTTGCCTCTTCCATCAAGGTGAGGTGTACCTTCTTCATTGCTTTTTGTTAAAAGCCTAGAGTCGTCCATTAGAAATGTCAAAAGTATTCAGGAAAAACTTCTTGCATACTATTGCACAGTTTCCGTTCACATGTAATCGATATTCATAAATCCAGCTTTTCTGAGATACAGCTTTTCTTGGTTGTCGACGGTTAACTGAATGATACTTGCATAAACCATTCAGATAACTATTTTGGCGATTGTCTCCCATAGCCCAGAAATTGTCAAATAACTCTTCCTCATCCTCTGAAATTTTATTGAAACATTTACGTTCACACCTGCAGTACACATTGCGAAATGTTTTTGCAGGAATTATTTTACCAATTGCTGTGACGTATAACTCCCCAGTGTTCCTTTTTCTCTTTCGAACATGCTTTTAATGTGTGTCCGTTTTCCTTGCACCCTTCTTGCTTCGAGTACGCTTCCTTTTTGTTTGCATATTTGCGGCTGCACCGTTCCCACAGGCATCAGTAACAGTCTCCTGTTGCACTTTCATTGGAAGTTTCATCGTCATCGGTACTGGTATCTAGATAGAAAGTAACACAAGTTATGATTTATACAGCACCAGATGACTGAAAACATTTGTATATGTGAAATAAATTAAGACGGACACCCTCATTTTCCATTGCATAGTACGTACACAATCCTTCCTCATGTATCAGTCCGTCGGTATTAGAACTCAAGTAGTTCCTAAATTAGCCTTCGCATACAGACAGGAAAATGCGACAGGGGACTTTAAGTGAATAATATGGATAGATGTTCCTAACTCGCAAACTAGAAGTTCCGAATGTGACCATTATTTGCTCTCGTAGTGTTCAAATCAAATGGCTCTGAGCACTATGGGACTCAACATCTGAGGTCATCAGTCCCCTAGAACTTAGAACTACTTAAACCTAACTAACCTAAGGATATCACACACATCCATGCCCGAGGCAGGATTCGAACCTGCGACCGTAGCGGTCACGCGGTTCCAACTGAAGCGCTTAGAACCGCACGGCCACACCGGCCGCCCTCGTAGTGTTGGTACCTACTCTACAGATTACTTTCTGTACATCGATGTGAAATACGTGTTTCATGATCTGTTTATGTAGAGTTTAAACTTTTTAAACGCTACCATCTTTACGTTACGCTCAGTTATTTCAGTACATTCGTGTGTCTAGAAATGGAATTATATCTTTTAAAGAAAGTTTCCACTTCAAAGATTATAAGCTGACGTTTGGTAACGAGAGCAGTGAAACACAAAGATCTAAAACAGCATCTACTGCCGTGTCTGTACGACGCACGTTGCTGTACATACAGGTGTACAAATCGCTTGTAGGCGGAAGTGCACGAGGCGGGCCTACTTCCACGCCTTGCGCTGTGTAGCATCCCGCCTTCGGCGCTCGCCGTTGAGGTCGAAGAAGCGGGCTGCTGCCACGGACACGGGCCACTGCGAGGCCGGCCGGGGAACCACCTGCAGCCGCTCCTTCTTCTTCTTCTTCTTCTTCTTCCTCCTCCTCTGCTGCTGCTGCTGCTGCGTCACAGCGATGACGCGCACGGCGGCGGTTGCGAGATTTCGATGCCTACACTAAGCTCCGGACCTTCTTGTAGTAGTAGATTCGAGCATCAGCTGTGTTGTCCGTTCGACTATTACACTACTGGCCATTAAAATTGTTACACCAAGAAGAAATGCAGATGATAAACTGGTATTCATTGGACAAATATGTTATACTACAACTGACATGTGATTACATTGTGGTACATTTGGGTGCATAGATCCTGAGAAATCAGTACACAGAACAACCACCTCTGGCCGTAATAACGGCCTTTGATGCGCCTGGGCATTGAGTCAAATACAGCTTGGATGGCGTGTACAGGTACAACTACCCATGCACCTTCAACGCGACACCACAATTCATCAAGAGTAGTGACTGGCGTATTGTGACGAGCCAGTTGCTCGGCCACCATTGACCAGACATTTTCAGTTGGTGAGAGATCTGGAGAACGTGCTGGCCGGGGCAGCAGTCGAACATTTTCTGTATCCAGAAAGGCCCGTACAGGACCTGCAACATGCGGTTGTGCATTATCCTGCTGAAATGTAGGGTTTCGCAAGGATCGAAACAAGGGTAGAGCCCCGGGTCGTAACACATCTGAAATGTAACCTCCACTGTTCAAAGTGCCGTCAATGCGAACAAGAGGTGACGGAGACGTGTAACCAATGGCACCCCATACCATCACGCCGGGTGATACGCCAGTATGGCGATGACGAATACACGCTTCCAATGTGCGTTCACCCCGATGTCTCCAAACACGGATGCAACCATCATGATGCTGTAAACAGAATCTGGATTCATCCGAAAAAATTACGTTTTGCCATACCTGCACCCAGGTTCGTCGTTGAGTACACCATCGCAGGCGCTCCTGTCTGTGATGTAGCATGAGCGGTAACCGCAGCCATGGTCTCCGAGCTGATAGTCCATGCTGCTGCAAACGTCGTCGAACTGTTCGTGCAGATGGTTGTTGTCTTGCAAACGTCCCCATCTGTTGACTCAGGCATCTTATCGGCATGGCTGTAACGGATCGTCCACCCAGGTCTCTATCCCTGTCATGTCGACTGCTAGTGATACGAGGCCGTTGGGATCCATCACGGCGTTCCGTATTACCCTCCTGAACCCACCGATTCCATAGTCTGCTAACAGTCATTGGATCTCGACCAACGCGAGCAACAATGTCGCGATACGATAAGCCGCAATCGCGATAGGCTACAATCCGACCTTTATCAAAGTCGGAAACGTGATGGTACGCATTTCTCCTCCTTACACGAGGCATCACGACAACGTTTCACCAGGCAACGCAGGCCAATTGCTGTTTGTGTATGAGAAATCGGTTGGAAACTTTCCTCCTGTCAGCACGTTGTAGGTGTCGCCACCGGCGCCAACCTTGTGTGAATGCTGTGAAAAGCTAATCATTTGCATATCACAGCATCATCTTCTTGTCAGTCAGATTTCGCGGCTTTAGCACGTCATCTTTGTGGTGTATCAATTTCAATGGCCAGTAGTGTAATTGCTCCATTATTCGTAAGACTTGACGGGAACTCGTCCAGTGAAACCGTCGTTACATCTAGCCTACCCAGGGAAGTGTTACAGGTCCTCGGCTGTTGTTAATCTATGTAATCGATTTAGGAGACAATCTCAGCAGTCTCTTAGATTATTTACTGAGGATAGTGTCGTTTATCTTGCAGAATAACCTTCAAATGACTAAAACGAATTACAGAATGATTTAGAGAAGTTATTCTGAAAGTTGTGAAAAGTGGCTGTTGACACTAAACAATAAAAATTGAGGTTTTCCAGTCGAGTACTAACAATTTCCGCTAACTTTCGGCTGTGCGATAAATAACACAAATTTCGAGGTTATCGAATCGATTAAATACCTAGGGATTACAATTACGAACCACATAAACTGGAACGGTAATAATAGGAAATACTGTGGGGAAGGCGAACCGAAGATTGCGTTTTATTAGCAGAACACAAAGAAGATGCAACAAATCCACTAAAGGGAAGGTCTGCTCAACGTTCGTTAGTATTACCGGGCAGTGTGAAATCCTTACCAGATACAACTGACGAAAGTCACCAAAAAAGCTCAAGGACGGTTACATCGTTTTGTACTCGCATTATCGCGAAACAGTGGAGACAGTGTCACGGACATGGTACCTGCAATTCTGCGGAAAGATCTCACCGCTATCTTTATTTCAATGATCGCCACCCCAACTCGCGTATCATCTCTCTCTCCCTTCCGAATGCAGAAATGTTTTGTTGAGTCTCACCTTCATGGGGAGAAATGACCAACGTAATAAAATAAGAGGAATCTGAGTTCATACGGAAAGATTTAGGGTCTTCATTTTTCTCTCGTGCTATTTGAGAGCTCATACGACGAAAGCTCGCATCGAGCGAAATTGGGACGCGTAGAAAGTAGAGATACTTCCAATGTTAAGATTTTTAACAGTTTTTCCGAAACATTCGTAACTAAGTCCCTGATTATACCGCCTTCCTGGAAAGCTACAGCGCTCAAATTATACTCGGAACCGAGAGCTGAATGAAACCACTTTCCAGTGGTGAAGGCAGTTTCATGGCCAACGATGTCCCCATAGAGGAACCAAACAGTCTCATCGCCTTTTGCCCTAACCTCATCTGCATATCATGAAGGCA
Organism: Schistocerca piceifrons; assembly: GCF_021461385.2. Taxonomy (NCBI): domain Eukaryota; kingdom Metazoa; phylum Arthropoda; class Insecta; order Orthoptera; family Acrididae; genus Schistocerca; species Schistocerca piceifrons. Next base: position 83,058,513 of record NC_060144.1, read on the forward strand.
GAGAGAAAGGGGAAAATAAAAGAAAACTCATTGAAAACTCAAGATTTTAAACATGGCTGAAACAGCAAGTGGCTGTTATCATTTACCGTGAATAATTTCAACAAACAGTTGCAGGATAAAAATTTATTAAAATTCTTGACCACGACTTCGGTATATCTAAATATACCTTCATCAGAAGTAAAAAAACACCTGAACAGGAAGACACCTTCATTATCAAAAACTTTGCATCGGAACTGAGAAAGAAAAAACACTATAGCTTAAGTAACTGTAAAATTACCAGAGTATTATAAGCACAAAAACTTTGTCACTTACTAAAATCACATGCTGCAGTGGAGATACATAAAACAATTGTGCCAAAAGCGTCGTCAGTAGTTAAAACATCATCTCCATTTATGCAACATAATTATGGACAGAGAGTTGATGCGAACACAGCATAGCAACATTACCTCACCTGTGAACTAGCGTGAAGAGGGTGTGAAAGCCCTAGGGCAGACAGTTTCACCGAGAGAGGGCACTTGCGGTATGCGCGAGACATTCGCGCACATTAAAGCCCATGGATCCATACATATGCACATCAAAATTATTATTAAGTTGTGCTAATTCAAACCTTCTGTCTTAATAAATAAAAGATATCAGAACCATTTAAAAACATCTACGTAAAATAAAAAATATGAAGCCAATTTTACCTGTGTCCTAGTGTCAAGCAGATGAAGCTTGCGCTACGGAACACATCTAACGGGAGAAGGCATTAGTGTTATGCGCGAGAATCTCGCTTAACTTAACAGGTAAAATACATACTAGCGAAAACAACCAAAATGTTAAAGTAAACCGAAACCATCTCTCGTTGTGAATAAAAACATAGTCATTTAACCACACATACACATCGAAAGCCACCAACAGTAAACATCAAAAATACGTAAAATGCCAACAAGACAGGAAAAGCGCATCTCACCAGCTTCAACAGGCAAGAAAACTAATTTCTAATCAGCCAGACTATATTACATTAGAGCAAGGAGGGGTTTGAAACTGTCTAAAAAATTTTGTTTCTGAGCTTTTCATGTTCATTAAGAATAAAACCATCTTTTTGAGATAGATGCTTAAAAATCTGTAATTCTTCCAGCAGGTCCAGTTTGTAACCCCTACTCGATTCGTGAAGCAATTCTACGTCATCCAGTTTACGTGGCGTATGCTGTAAGAGCCATAAATGTTCAACAAACGTGGAATTATATACGTTTTCCCTATTTTTACCTAGCATGTGTTCTTTATACCTTACTTTAATAGGTCTACCTGTCTACAAAATTACTTGTAACGACTGCCCAAACTATTACATTGGATAAACTCCGGATTTAGTGCCAAGTTCTTCCCATGTCCCAATAGTATGAGTCACTCTTTGTTTCAGGCTATTATTCACGGAAAAGGCAACTCTGTAACCGTATTGTTTCTGTAGAAGTCTCCTTATCTTATATGATACGTTCCCCAAAAATGGAATAGAAATAAACTTATTACCCTCACTTTTTTTCGCCCTGTTATCTGTTTTTTTTCATAACAATTTGGTCAATTAAATTAGGGTCGTATCCATTGTTAGTAGCTATTGATTTTAATAAAGATACTTCTTTTTCTAAACAATCCTGTTCTAAAGGTGTGCTCACAGCACGATGAACTGCAGAATGAAAAAAGGCGATTTTCTGTGTTTGAGGATTTTTTTACGAAAAATGTCGAAGCTAATTGTGTTATCAAATAACTTAAGTTTCAAATCAAGAAAATGGAGTACTCTCTCATTGTTTTGTATAGTGCTTTTTCTTTCTCAGTTCTGATGCAAAGTTTTTGCTAATGAAGGTGTCTTCCTGTTCAGGTGTTTTTTACTTCTGATGAAGGTATAATTAGATATGCCGAAACCGTGGTCAAGAATTTTAATAAATCTTTATCCTGCAACTGTTTGGCTGTTATCATTTACCGTTAAGAAATCATTGAAAACTGCTTACATAATTCAATGGAATAATCGATTCAAGAGTAATGTGGAGCAGCTCTAACTCTTAGCACAAAAAAGCACACAGGACAACGAGTGATACTCCTGTAGCAGGGAGCTACTCTCTCAGCGGAAGACATGACCTTAATGGCGACAGAGTTGAGTGGCGAGGGAGTAGAGTATAAGGGAGGGAGCGTCATCTGGTAGTAACGCATGCCGAACCACCTGCCTCACCCCACTACCAGCTTGCAGGCTGAGAATTACCATCTGCTACGTGTTGTCCCCATCTCATGACCCACCTGAAAAAGTCTCTCTCGTAGACGTAAGAGGTAACTCCTGGCCGTTTCTACCAGTTGCTGACTTCAATGCAACCACGTGCACGTGTCCCAGACGCCGGACTTTCTCCAGAGCCTCGTTCTATCAGAAGCCGCATAACTTTTGAACAGATATCGAGCAATATACAGGGTGATTCAAAAAGAATACCACAACTTTAAAAATGTGTATTTAATGCAAGAAACATAATATAACCTTCTGTTATACATCATTACAAAGAGTATTTCAAAAGGTTTTTTTTCACTCAAAAACAAGTTCAGAGATGTTCAATATGGCCCCTTCCAGACACTCGAGCAATATCAACCCGATACTCCAACTCGTTCCACACTCTCTGTAGCATATCAGGCGTAACAGTTTGGATAGCTGCTGTTATTTCTCGTTTCAAATCATCAATGGTGGCTGGGAGAGGTGGCCGAAACACCATATCCTTAACATACCCCCATAAGAAAAAATCGCAGGGGGTAAGATCAGGGCTTCTTGGAGGCCAGTGATTAAGTGCTCTGTCACGGGCTGCCTGGCGGCCGATCCATCGCCTCGGGTAGTTGACGTTCAGGTAGTTACGGACAGATAACTAACCTTTTTCGTAGGACTCTCCATACAGTTGATTGTGGAATTTGCAGCTCTCTGCTAGCTCTGCGAGTCGATTTTCCTGGGCTGCGAACAAATGTTTGCTGGATGCGTGCTACATTTTCATCACTCGTTCTCGGCCGTCCAGAACTTTTCCCTTTGCACAAACACCCATTCTCTGTAAACTGTTTATACCAACGTTTAATACACCACCTATCAGGAGGTTTAACACCATACTTCGTTCGAAATGCACGCTGAACAACTGTCGTCGATTCACTTCTGCCGTACTCAATAACACAAAAAGCTTTCTGTTGAGCGGTCGCCATCTTAGCATCAACTGACGCTGACGCCTAGTCAACAGCGCCTCAAGCGAACAAATGTACAACTAAATGAAACTTTATAGCTCCCTTAATTCGCCGACAGATAGTGCTTAGCTCTGCCTTTTGTCGTTGCAGAGTTTTAAATTCCTAAAGTTGTGGTATTCTTTTTGAATCGCCCTGTATTTCATTTCCGCCGCGGATTGGTTCTCGGCCGTCGACTTTCCTTTCCGCCCTACTGTTCTTTCTGATATTACAGAATGGAAGCGGAACTGGGATGCACGCAGTTAATTGCTTCCCTACCTGGATACACTTCCGAAGAGGAAGAGACCCTGAAAGGAATCCGCTGAGATGAATCCTCGGCAAGGAAACTGGACACTGGATAGGCAGTTACTGAGAGATGAAAACAGAGACAGCATTCAGAAATAAACGGATCATAGTAAAAGTATGATCTCCCATGAAGTTCATACACCAATACTACAGGGACAGACTGACCTCCAAGTGGCATTGCGAAGGTTTGGGGGCAGTCCGCCAGGAGAAAACCTGGCAGTCTTTCGGGACGCGATTGCAAAATACGACAAACTATTAAAGCAGAAAAATGTCGTGGCGTGAATTTTTGAAATCGATCAATCGGTGTACACCAGCCCCAAAAATTTGATGGATCAGGAGGGTCTCTGGTGAAGGAAAACCGACTGACGCTCCTGCCATAATGATCAATGGGATTATTTAACTCCTCCAGCAAATATAGCAGAGGCAATGAGACTATTGCCGCTGGTTGACGCTCAGTGCCAACAAAGAGGCCTCATCCCTACACCCGAAAGACGGTGCAGTTGGTCATTGGATCAGACAACAAAGAAAAATGTGACTTGTGCTTCTGTGGGGGCTCGAAATCACCTTGTCCGCTGCTGCAGATGAAACACGGGATGTCCCGATACTTCACCCCAATCATCTTCCCATGTATTGACAGAAGGGATATCCTGTGACCGTATATGATTCCACCTTAGAACAATACTGAACCGCTTTGTGAAGGGTTGCCACCTACGGTAGGGTGTGAACGCCGTCCTCGTTGCCTCCCAACATGAGCCGGCCGAAGTGGCCGTGCGGTTCTAGGCGCTGCAGTCTGGAACCGCAAGACCGCTACGGTCGCAGGTTCGAATCCTGCCTCGGGCATGGATGTGTGTGATGTCCTTAGGTTAGTTAGGTTTAACTAGTTCTAAGTTCTAGCGGACTAATGACATCAGAAGTTGAGTCCCATAGTGCTCAGAGCCATTTGAACCAACCCAACATGAATATCAATATTGTCTCTGTCGAGACTGATGAGAGTTTCGTCAGAAAAGAGCGTTGTGTCCCACTGCTGCTTAGTCCACAAAGAGTAGTTTCGTGCCCCTCTGTACCCGATTTAGAGATTCCGGTGTTCTCGTCCATAACCCCTGCTCTTGTAGCCTATTTCGCACGGTTTGTGGTGACGCCCACACTCCTGAAACTGTTTGGAACTGCCGCCGTAGATGCCCCGCACTCCTGTTGTTTTTCTTCCGCGGCCACTGCTGTGACGATTTTCAGCTGATCCTGATGCTAGCAGCTTGATCCAGATTCTAGACACATTACCTTGACTCACAGCGACATTAGCTGCAACTTCAACCTGTCTCATTCGTTCTCCATTAGAGGAACTATACGGAGCTTCTGATGCTACGGTATAGTCCAAAGCATCCTGAAAGAACACAACTCTCGTAACGGCACACAGCACGCCAAGTGCAATGTTTACAGGTGCCATAGACCGCACATACTGCCCCCTCACGGCGGAAACATGGGGCTATACAGCTAGAGTTACATTACAAACAAACAAGTAAATATATTGATAACAACTTACTTCTGGATCACAATGTTCAATATTAAAGTTTATACCCACAAACACGTTAGAAATCCAGATTGATGTACTTCTCACCCCCTAAAATTAGTGAAGGATGGTACAGGGGGTGGAGGAAAATATGGGAACGTCACAAATGCAACCCATCGTCATGCCTAACACGATGTAAGTAACTCGTTGGCATTTACAACAGCTTCCACTCGTCTCTGAATAGATAGTCAACTCCCGTCTGGTTTTCAAGGGAGTTTTTACCATTGTTTCTGCAAAACGACAGCAAGTTCAGGTACCGATGACCGACACACTCCCCTGCAAAGCATATCACAATGGCTCAATACTTCTGAGATCTGGTGATTGAGTCTGAAGGGGACGGGAGACAATTCATCCTCGTGCTCACGAAACCAATCCTGCACTATGTGCGCTGTGTGAATAGGGGACCTGTTGTCTTGGACCCAGGAACAAGCCGTGTACCCTGAGGGCCCTGATCAGATAAAACGGCCACATAATCTTCAGCAGTAATACGATTTTGCAGAGCAACCCCGGGGGCCACAGAATAGCAATATATGGCTGTCCAAGTCATACCCGAACCACGCCAGGTTTCACTTGTGGTACATAAACTGCGCCAGAAGTTGGAAACAGTGTGAAACAAGACTCATCCAGCCAAATTTCTTTCTTCCTTTGCTCCATATTCGAGGTTTTGTGGCTTTGACTCTACGTTTTTCTTGTGAAGGGCGTTTGCATCACTAAAGAATGGTCTGTAATTTAATCCTCACTTGTGTGATTGTTTGGCCAATTAAAATTTTACTTCAAGAAGTATGTTTCTGTTCTAGATAACATGATGCTTCCAGGGCAGCTGTACTTTCCTATTCAAACGGCATCTTGTAGGGTTATTCTTAGATATTAAGAGTGCAGAACACAACATAGAGGTACAGGCATGCAGCTTCATAAATGGGTACATCGAGGAAGATTACCACTTACATTGTTATCGTTTTGTTCTAGGTGGTTATTCAGTTACCAAATAGAAGGCATTTATGAGTGTGTCGTGTCCATTCTTTAGGACATGTCTGAAAGGATACCACGCATTCATATAATTGATTCGCCTCGATGGGTCATGGATCCGCTACCTTTAATGCGGATGCACAATTGCGTTGGACCTCCTGTGGGAATCTCAATGTAGAGAGTATAGAGGACGTGGGGGGGACTGAGGATCGGTGGCGCTCGGTGGGAGTGTGGGTCGGCCAGGAGGCGAGCCGAGGCAGTCCACGCAGTTGCGATAAACACTGTGCCCAGATGGCGCAGTGGTCAACGCAAGTGCCTAGCAAGCAGGAGATCCCAGCTTAGAGTACCAGTCTGGCACACATTTCCACTCTTCGCCACTGATTCAGCATGAAGTCCCGATGGAACTGACATCAATATTTCCTTTCCCGGTCCCCCTCCCCCCAACTTTCACTTTACATAAAATAGAGGACATCCAACCAAGCAGTTTTATACAGCAGAATTGTGTCCGTCAAGGAAGTATCTTTGTCTTCACCATCACTATAAACTAAATAGCTGACACGGTGAAGAGTTCAGTGAAGAAGTCTTCATTTATTGACGATTTTATGATTTAATGCTCCTCTGTCTTGCATCAGTAAATCATCAGCTACAATTGACGCTTCAAAGACTGGAGGATTGGTAAAAAAAGGACAACTGATAAAAAAGTGGTAGGTAAAACTGTCATTAACCCAAAGATTGGATAAGTCAGTTCACCTCCAACAGGGCTAAGCGCAGTAAAGCACTGTGGTGTTCAAACCAGTCACAGCGAGACCTTCAGTTTAAGTAGACGCTGAACCATGGTGGATTCCGCATTGTTAACGAACGTTGCCAGAGATGAAAGAAGGGCTAAGTCACAGATAAAAGTACTAGGACTGACCAGTGATCGAACCCCAGAACTTCGAATTCATAGTACCGGGCTTTACCACTGAGCCACATTCAGTACGCTCGTTGAAATTCCATACAACACATTTTAGAAGGACTTAACTGCGTTTTAATGGCACCGTTCCTCATTTTAATCAGTTGCCTGGGTCTCATATTTAACCAAAGACTCACATGGTTACCTTACTTGCCGGACCTAGAAGAAGGAGAAGCAGTTGTAGCAATTGTTGTTCTCGTGATTCTTGTTGTCGAGGTCTTCAGTCCGAAGACTGGCTTAATGGACTTACCCCGACTTTAAAATGTATCCATTAACACTGTTTTAGGTAACTAAAACTAAGTGCTCTTACTTTATAGTATCTCAGTTTTCTCTGTCTCCGGTGTAGCCACAGGTCATACCGATTTCTAAAGGTTAAACAGATTTAGAACCATCGGTAAAGTAGGCTAAAGATCCGCAATACTCAGTGTGCGTTCTTTTGTTTCTGTTTCTGAAGATGGAGATGAAGCCAGAGCAGTTAGTTCTAGTTCATCACTGAAAGCGTGAAGAGACTTTTTGTCAACTGGGCTGCCATTATCAGACATCTGGCATTACAATGCTGTGCAATTAACGTTACTATAATGTGGCTTACTTTGCATTATTGTAAAAGTAGAAATATACTCTTTTGTGAATACGTGCGTGGCGAGCACGGGGCCCGAGCTATTGCAGCCTTCCTTCTTTCCAGGGCTGCATTTCCTTCCCCTTCCCCTCCTTTCCCCTCCTTGCTCCTTTGCCATCGCCCTCTCCTCTCCCTCTCTTGGTGTCCTTGCTTATGTTGGCCCCCGCTATCCTCCTGGTTCTGTTTGTTTTACAATTCGGCTTTGTTGCGTGATCATCTCCTCATTTTGGCATTCCTTGGTCCCCCTCTGGGGTTTGACCTCCATTACGAAATTTCTCCTCCATAGTGTGAGCCGTTTGGGGAAGAGCACCTTACCTAGTGTCTCCGACGTGTGCCCTCCTAGTACATTCCACCTTTTCTTTCACGTTGTTGTCTCATGCTATGGTGCATAGCCAGCACGGTAGCCAGCCCATGTGGTGGGGTCGCCATGTACCCTTGTGGTTGAGCCCCCTGAACACACAGGGATCACACTGCTGATGCCTGAGCTGTGACCACCTCATGCAAGCCTCAGAGTGGTTGCTCGTCATCCTGGAGCATTGGAACTCCGGGCAATGTCCGCCGTGTCAGACGGCCCTTGCTGTGGCTGGGTGGGGCCCGTGAGGAGAGCCCCTGATCGGAGTGGGTGGTATCAGGGCGGACACTATGCAAATGAAACCCATACGGGTCTAGAACTCTGGCCGTTCTTCTGCGGCCATCTCTCTGCATGGAACTGATTCTTCTACTGCTGCTTCTCTTGCCCCTTCGGCCTTCCCTTCCGTGGCTACCCCCTGGGAAGAGGGTCAGGCCCGTCGGCTAGGGGCAAAACCTTTCCCCCGTTATCTAGTTTGCACCAGGACTGATGGAGATACTTTCACCAATACCAAACCTTTATTCTTTGCGGAACACATTGAAGACAAGTTTGGCAAAGTGGACTCCCTGAGCAAGATGCGGTTGGGTTCGTTGCTGATCAAAACTGCTTCAGCTGCCCAATCTGCGACCCTTCATGCCTGTACCCATCTTGGCACAATTCCTGTGTCCATTACCCCCCACCAGTCTCTAAATATGGTTCAAGGTGCGATTTTTCACAGGGACCTCAACCTTCAAACTGATGAGGAACTTTGGGACAATCTCGGACGGCGGGGTGTTCACTTTGTTCGGCGTGTTCAGAAGGGTCCTAAGGACAATCTCATTGATACTGGTGTCTTTATCCTGGCCTTTGAAGGGGATACCCTCCCTGAGAAAGTAAAGATTATGGTTTATCGCTGTGATGTGAAGCCGTATATCCCACCTCCTATGACGTGTTTTAAGTGCTTGTGTTTTGGACACATGTCTTCCCGCTGTTCACAGGCCCCTCTCTGTGGTGACTGGACGTCCACTCCATGAGGGGAGTCCCTGTGTTCCCCCTCCTGTGTGTGTAAATTGTCATGGTAGTCATTCTCCACATTCACCAGATTGCCCAGTATATAAGAAGGAAAAGAAGATATAGGAGTAAAAGTCCCTCGATCGTTTAACCTACACAGAGACCCTGTGTCCATGACATCTAGTTATGCTTTAGTTAAATCTTTACCCCTTCCTCCCCCTTCCTTACCCCAATCCCGGACCCCTTTTCTTCCGCCCCTCCCCTGTGGCTCCCACACCTTCTCCTCCGGGCGCTGCTCCCCCTCCCCAGCCGGAGAAGTGTCCCATTCCTTCGGCGTCTGCCGGTCAAGGGCGCCCCTCCCGGGATGCCCCTTCCCGGCACCTTCCAGGCCAAAGGTCTGCTGCCGCGCGACGACCGCGAGAGCCGCGGTCTGTCGGCCCACAGGTCGCCCGGTCTCTTTCTGTTCCCGATCTTGCTGCAGCTGGCTCCTTTATGCCACAAAGCCCTCCTCGATCTCAGCCTGAAAAGAAGAAGAAACGTAAGTCCCAGGACAAAGAGCCTCTGGTGTCACCTGAGGTTCCATCCCCGGCTTCACAATCAGATTCTGACCTTTCGTTCATGGATGTCGCCCCCTCCTTGTCGGTGACGGATGGTGATCCGGCGGCATGACTGGCTTTAGCCTGTTAAACCGCCATTTGAATCATCTTTCTGTGATTATCCAATGGAATTGTAATGGATACTATTGTCACCTTCCGGAATTGAAATCCCTTCTTTCGTCCTACGCTGCAGCTTGTGTGGTTCTCCAGGAATCTCATTTTACTGATGCTCACTCACCGACCCTCCGTGGGTTCCGTGTTTTCTGTCGAAATCTGGTCGGACCCCTGTAGGCTTCTGGTGGCGTTTGTACGTTGGTCCGTACAGACATTGCTAGCACTTGGATTCCTGTTCAAACTACATTGGAAGCGGTTGCTGTTAGGGCCCATCTGGACTCTGAGGTCACGGTTTGCAATCTTTATCTCCCTCCTGACAGGACTCTTACACCTGCTGCCTTAACTGCCCTTCTTCAGCAACTTCCTCCTCCCTTCCGCCTTCTTGGGGATTTTAATGCTCATCATCCCTTGTGGGGCAGTGCATTTCCATCTATACGAGGTCTTCTCATGGACCAGTTTATTGCAGACCACGACTTGTGCCTTCTTAATGATGGCTCCCCTACTCATTTCAGTGCCGGTCATGGTACCCTTCCTGCCATTGATCTTTCTCTTTCTTCTCCCTCTCTCCTCCCTTCATTACACTGGTCACCACACGACGACCTTTGTGATAGCGACCATTTCCCGTTGATTCTCTCTCTCCCTTCCCGCTCACCAGACAGGTTACCTCGTTGGTCTTTCCAACGCGCCGATTGGCCTCTATACACTGCACAGGTCGAGTTTTCTCCCTCTTTGTCGGGTTGTATTGATGACGTCCTACGTGGCTTGTCTGACGTGATTGTTCGCTCTGCTAGCCTTGCTGTCCCGCGCTCATCTGGACCATTTCGTCGCCGGCAAGTCCCGTGGTGGAGTACGGCCATTGCCATTGCCATCGCCATCCGTGATCGCTGTCGAGCTTTGCAACACTTTAAGAGGCACCCATCCGTAGCCAGCCTTACTACCTTTAAACGCCACCGCGCTAAAGCCCGTTATTTAATCAAACAGAGCAAGCGGATATGTTGGGAACGATTAGTTTCTTCCCTTGGTTCTACTGTCCCTCTGTCACGGGTATGGGCTACACTTCGCTCTCTCCAAGGTTGCCATCGGCAGTCCACTCTCCCAGGCCTTCACCTCCCAGATGGCATTTGTACGGACCCATTAGTTCTCGCAGAACATCTTGCGACCCATTTTGCAGTGGCATCAGCGTCGGCCTCCTATCCAGCTGCTTTCCTTCATCAAAAACGGCAGGCTGAAGCTGTCACCTTATGTTTCACCACTTGTGAGTCAGAATCTTACAACGAACCTTTCACTGAATGGGAATTTCTTTCTGCACTTTCTTCTTCTCATGATAGGGCCCCTGGCCCAGACTCCATTCGTAGCCAACTGCTTCAACATCTCAGTGCACCACAACAGCAACATCTTCTCTGGGTGTTTAACTGTCTCTAGCTCCAGGGTGACTTCCCTTCTCAGTGGAGGGATAGCATCGTGGTTCCTGTCCTTAAGCCCTGTAAGAACCCCCTATTTGTTGACAGCTATTGGCCAATTAGTCTGACGAGTGTTGTTTGCAAGTTACTTGAATGGATGGTAGCCCGTCGGCTCGATTGGGTCCTCGAATCTCGGGATCTATTGTTCCCTTACCAGTGTGGCTTCCGAGAGGGACGGTCTCCAATCGATCATTTACTTCACTTGGAATCCGCAGTTCGGCAGACTTTTTCCCAGCGCCGCCATTTGGTTGCAGTATTTTTTGACCTTCACAAGGCCTCTGACACGGCCTGGTGCCATCACATCTTACTTACCCTTCATCAGTGGGGTCTTTGGGGCCCACTCCCGATTTTTATCCACCAGTTCCTGCTCCATCGGTCATTCAGGTTTCGGGTTGGTACTGTTTTTAGTTCTCCATGGACCGAGAAGATGGGCAACCCACAGGGTTCTGTCTTGAGTGTCCTTCTTTTCCTCATTGCTATCGATGGACTTGTGGCCTCAGTCGGTCCTTTGGTCGCCCCTGCCCTGTATGTGGATGATTTCTGCATTTGGGTTAGTTCCTCTTCAATGGCCTCTGCAGAGCGGCAGCTCCAGGGAGCTATTCGGCGTGCCTCTGCATGGACCCTCTCACACGGGTTTCAATTCTGTCCTCTAAAATCGCGGGTGGTCCACTTCTGTCGCTGTACTACGATCCACCCTGATCCAGATCTCTATCTTGATGCACAACGATTGCCTGTGGTCCGACACTTTCGTTTCCTGGGTCTTCTTTTCGACAACAAGCTCACTTGGCTGCCCCATAGACTCCTGAAGGTAGGATGTTTCCGTAAACTCAATGTCCTCACTTCCTTGCCCACTCCTCTTGGGGTGCGGACCGTTTCCTAGTTCTCCGTCTTTATCATGCTCTAGTTCTGTCTCGCTTGGACTATGGTTGTCAAGTTTATGGTTTAGCTGCTCCTTCCACACGGCACGTGCTGGATCCAGTCCACCATCATGGTATCCGTTTGGCCACCGGTGCCATCCCTACTAGCCCTGTTGATAGTCTCCTGGTTGAAGCTGGGATCCCTCCCCTTTCTGTTCGGCGGTCCCAGCTTCTGGTGTCGTATGCACTCGCTATCCGTTCCTCTCCCACTCATCCTTCCTATTCTATCCTGTTCCAAGACCATGGACGTCGTCCACCTGACTCCCGCCCACGGGCGGGTTTACCGGTTTGGCTGTGTCTTGCGTCTCTTTGCCGTGATTTTCACCTTCCTTCTTTGTCCTGTCTTCCTCGCTCCCCCTCCCCCCCCCCCCCCCCCCCCCGGTTAGTTCCTCGGCCTCGAATTCAGATGGATCTCCGCCGAGGTCCGAAAGATTCCATCCCCCCGATGGTGTTCCGTTCCTTTTTCCGCCAAATTTTATGGGAGTTTCGGGATGCTGTTGTTTTTTACACTGATGGTTCTAAATCTGCTGATCATGTGGGGTATGCTTTCACGTCCTCTGTTGGAACGGAAAATCATCTGCTGCCACCTATATGTGGGGTGTTTACTGCGGAATTGATGGCAATTTACTAGGCCCTTACCTTTATTAAACAGTCCAAACACAACCGAGTTTTGTTATGTACGGACTCTATGAGTGGCGCTCTTGCTATTGACGAGTGTTTTTCGCGCCACCCCTTGGTCTCTGCCATCCATGACCATCTCGCTGATATTCACCGTGCTTCTTGTTCCATTGACTTCCTTTGAGTCCCTGGCCATGTGGGTACCCCGGGTAATGAGCTCGCTGATCGTTTGGCTGGGGTAGCAGTCACTTACCCCCCGTTTTCCGAACCCCTCCTGCAGCGGATTTGCGGCTTCACATCAAATCCCACTTCGCCACAGTCATGGGCCAGTTCTTGGGAGGCTACTCCCCTGTCTAATAAACTTCGTGCCATTAAGGTGACACCAGGCCGGTGGCATTCTTCCTTTCGCCTCTCCTGAAAGGACTCGACCACACTGTGTCGTCTCCGCATTGGCCATACCAGGCTGACCCATGGTTTTCTTTTGCGTGATGAGCCACCCCCACTTTGTGGTTGTGGAGCCTTCCAGTCAGTAGCCCACAGTTTGGTTGCATGCCCCCTTCTTTTGGCTCTGCATGCTAAGTACAGACTCCCCCACACTTTACCTTTGATGTTGGCTGACGATTCCCGGATGGTCTCTCTGGTTCTCGGTTTCCTCCGGGAAAGTGGTTTTTATTCTCAGTTTTAAGGGTTTTAATCTCTCTCTGGTGTTGGGGCAGGGCGGTGAGTGTTTGTGTATCTCCCAGTGTACGCCATGTTCGGAGATTCCCGACTCACCTCCCTGACCGAGATCCTCTTTTCTTCGCCTTTTACTCTGTTTTTAGCCTTTTTTTTTTAAGGATTGGTTAGTCTCCTTTTCCCATACGTACATTCTAGTGGTTGCACTTTTTAAGCCGCAGGTGCTCTTGCCTCTGCTGCTTCAGAGGTGGGATATTTCCTGCCTCTATCGTAGCGTTAGGTTCCCTCTCTTGCTGACTCACCTCATTTTGTTTTTACCATTGACAACAAGACTGCCCTTATACATTTTTAGCCTTTTCCCTTTTATTGTACTGTCTTTCCTGAGATGTCACACTAGCGGAATGGACCACATATGATACAAGGGACTGATGACCTTGCTGTTTGGTCCCTTAAACCCCAAACAACCAAACTAATTTCTTATTGCAAGGAGCACACTCACGATAATTTCGTGCACTAAGGAAAATAAACACGATAAGAGAATCTGGAAAGTCATTCCAGTCTCTCCTACGCATTATTAATGCAAAAAATTTTATGTTTCGAGAACCATATCCACAGGGGACTGGCAAAGTAATGTGTTAAAGTATTCCTAGTCTCAAGTCAGAGGCTTCTCGGTAACTTAACTGTTTAAAGGTTTTGCACGCTCTACTATCCGCGGAAATCGGATGGTGACGGGGGCCTTAAGAACAAGCCCCCATCTCTCTAACCTGTATGTCGAAGCTAGTGTACACGATGGGGCGTAGATAGATATTCACATGGACGACCGGGTCAGTTGTGTAAGTGAATAAGAACGTTAGAGATTTAGTAAAAGACTGGCCACAATCCAAACGGATGGCGACATTCCTACGTGAGCCATCTGCAGCTCTTTAAAATGTAATCAACATCCAAAGTCTCGAATCGAACGTCGGAAATATGGAGAGGGACTGTTAGCGGATCGGAAACCAACAGCGAAGAGAGCGAGGCGTGTCTTCTTCGACTCTCGGCTACCCCCGTTCAAAAGCCCACGTGAACCTTTCCTCCACATCTGTCGGTCGAGGATTACGACCGACACTCTGCCAAAGTGTCCGTCTGTCAGCTTAGCCGTGACGTCGGTCAGGCTGTGAGCAGTCCCCACAGTAGAAGACTCAAAACACACAAATTAATCCTGGAATGGAAAATTTTGAGTTATTCAGCCCTACTCCGTCCAAATGGGTGACTCGGCACAATCCTTCCCCCTTCCAGAGGAGTAGAGCTTCAACTTCTAAAAAGTTATTTACTGACGGATCCTTTGGGCAGGAGGTACTACCACAAGGGCCTTAAAAACTAAGGGAGGGTGATTGTTGTTACTTGACGATCGGTTGGGTCGAGGGGTGTAACTGTACAATATTCATTCAGTGTCTTTTGATGGGAATCATTTGTTACTGGGGGATTTTTGGATAATATGGGTGACCTAGGCGTCGGAAGTAAGTCGTGGCGTTGTGGTTGAGATGGCCATGTGCAGCGGCGAGAGGTGGGTACGTGGCTGCCGACGCTAGGTTGCGATTGTCAAGCGGCTGTCGCGTCACGAGCCAGAAGACACGGGAAATGCAATACTCCGTCTAGTAGTCCTTAGTGGGAGTCCCGGAAGGGGGCAGGGTTTAAACAGTAAAAATGAATTCGATTTAGAAAAATTTACTTTAAGTATAAAATTTCTCCAAAAGTACGGGGGTGGGGAGGGGAGGGAGGTCAAGTATACAAGCCGGCCGCTGTGGCCGGGCGGTCCTACGCGCTTCAGTCCGGAACCGTGCTGCTGCTATGGTTGCAGTTTTGAATCTTGCCTCGGTCATGATTGTGTGTGATGTCCTTAGGCTAGTTAGGTTTAAGTACACTACTGGCCATTACAATTGCTACACCAAGCAGAAATGCATGATAAATGGGTATTCATTGGACAAATGTATATACTGGAACAAATGCATTGTACTAGAATTGACATGTGATCTCATTTTCACGCAATTTGGGTCCACAGATCCTGAGAAATCAGTACCCAAAACAACCACCTCTGGCCGTAATAACGGCCTTGATACGCCTGGGCATTGAGTCAAACAGAGCTTGGATGGCGTGTACAGGTACAGCTGCCCATGCAGCTTCAACACGATACCACAGTTCAAGAGAAGTGACTGGCGTATTGTGACGAGCCAGTTGCTCGCCCACCATTGACCAGACGTTTTCAACTGGTGAGAGATCTGTGGAATGTGCTGGCCAGGGCAGCAGTCGAACATTTTCTGCATCCAGAAAGGCCCGTACAGGACCTGCAACATGCGGTCGTGCATTATCCTGCTGAAATGTAGGGTTTCGCAGGGATCGAATCAAGGGTAGAGCCCCGGGTAGTAACACATCTGAAATGTAACGTCCACTGTTCAAAGTGCCGTCAATGCGAACAAAAGGTGACAGAGACATGTAACCAATGGCACCCCATACCATCACGCTGGGTGATACGCCAGTATGGCGATGACGAATACACGTTTCCAATGTGCGTTCACCCCGATGTCTCCAAACACGGATGCAACCATCATGATGCTGTAAACAGAACCTGGATTCAACCGAAAAAATGACGTTTTGCCATTCGTGCACCCAGGTTCGTCGTTGAGTACACCATCGCAGTACCCCCCCAGGGGATCCACAACTCTTTTGTGGATACGTGTGTAGCGAGCACGGGACCCCGAGCTAATGTGGCCTTCCTTCCTTTCCGGGCTGCATACCTTCCCTTTCCGTATCCTTCCCCATCCCCCATCTTCGCCCCCCCCCCTCACCTCTGGCTCTTTCCTTCCCTTTCTCCCCCTCTGGGGAGTATGGTTTGTGCCTACGTCCGGAGACGGACGCTTGTAAATGTACCGCACTCTTTGCCTTCCTTGCTTGTATGTCTTCATCTTTCTTCGTCCTTCTCTATTCCTTACCTCTTCTCTTTACCTCTTCTCTTTACCCTTTTCTCCGCTGCGGCGTTTGAGACCTCTCTTCTTTCCTTTCCCTGTCTCTTTCTTCCTCCCTGTGCGTGCCTGAAGGCCGACCCACGCACTTCCATGCGTAGCCGGTGACGGGGTAACGCGTAATTCCCCGCCCCGGGTAGACAGGTAGGACACGTACGTACCCCCTGGTAAAGGCCAGGCCCAGGGAGGGGTGATTACCCGAGCTGATACCTTCCGAAAGTGCCGATTGGTCCCTCCGTCCGTTTGTCGGGAGGTGTGACCTGAGGTGTGAACAATCACCTAAGGCGGGTGTGCCCTCGGTGAGGGCCCCCACAAGGGAGGAGCGCGCCATCGGAGACGCCGGTAATCATGGGGGATTCTTCCGCAATGGTTTCCTCACCTTCCACTATGTCTGCTCACAAACGTAAGTTCACTGAGTCTCAGCCACAGACTGTTCTTCCATCGTTGCCACAGTTCCTTGTTGTTTCTCGGTCTGACGAAGGTCACGACTTTTCCACGGTCAACCCTTTCATTATACAGAAAGGTGTCGACGCAATTGCGGGTCCTGTAAAGTCTTGTTCCAGATTACGGAACGGCACCCTGTTGTTAGAAACACACAGTGCCCTCCAGGCTCAAAAATTGCTGCGTACTTCTCTGCTCCACACCTTCCCTGTCCGGGTGGAACCGCACCGTACCTTAAATTCCTCGCGTGGAGTCGTTTATACGCGCTCCCTCGATGGATTGTCTGACGAAGAAATTCAGCACTATCTGTCTGACCAAGGCGTCACGGCTGTTCATCGGGTTATGAAAAGGGTTGACTCGAACATCATTCCAACCCGCACTGTCTTCTTGACATTTGACAAAGTTCAACTCCCATCAAAAATCAAAGCAGGCTATGAGATAATTTCCGTTCGCCCTTATGTCCCAAACCCTACGCGTTGCTATCGATGTCAGCGGTTCAACCACACCAGCCAGTCCTGTTCCAATCAGGCCAAATGTGTTACGTGTGGCAGGGATGCCCATGAGGGTGCTTGCCCACCTCCATCCCCTCGCTGCATCAACTGTATGGGTGACCACGCTGCTTCCTCTCGAGATTGCCCTGTTTTTAAGGACGAAAAGCTGATCCAGGAAATAAGAGTGAAGGAAAAGGTGTCGACCTTTGCTGCTCGAAAGTTACTCGCCAGTCGACAGCCCACCGTGCCTCAGAAAGGAAAATACAGCACTGTCCTTGCTTCTCCTCGGCCAAGAAAGGAGGCGGCCACGCAGACTTGCGACCTCACATTTAGTACCACGGTCGTCAGATCGGCCAGCGCAAAGATCGCCCGTTCAACCTCACCTCTTTCGCCTGCCCACTCTATGGCTCACCCTTCGTCGGGTTCTGCTAAATCTCGAGCCCAAAAGTCGGAAGCCAAGTCTTCAAAAAAAGAGCATTCTCGTGAAGAGTTTTTACGTACTGCAACTTCACAACCATCGGTTCCTCAATCATCTAAACATACCTCCAAGAAGGCTACGAAGAAACACAGTTCCTCTCCTTCTCCGCCACGGCGTGTCCCATCTACAGCACCACCTGGCGGAAATCGCCCTCGGCCATCTTCTGTGTCGCCGAGGCGCACTGTTGGTGGCCGGTCAACTGGCCGATCGTTGGTGGCAGGAGCTGCTCCTGACCAACCTATGGATCAGGATCTTCTGCCTTCGACTGAATGCCATTCCATGCTGTCGGTCGCAAGCTCTGAGCAGTCGTTGAGTTGACAGCACCCTTGGTCACGTTCCTCCATTTTCTGTTCACCCTATGTCCATTATCCACTGGAATATCCGCGGAATTCGCGCCAATCGGGAGGAATTGTCGATCCTCTTACGATCCTACTCGCCGGTCATCTTCTGTCTTCAGGAAACAAAGCTGCGTCCCCATGACCGCTTTGTTCTCCCTCATTTTCAGTCCGTCCGATATGACCTCCCCTCTGTTGAAGGCACTCCAGCCCATGGAGGACTCATGATTCTGCTCCATGATACTCTCCATTATCACCCAATCCCCTTAAACACTTCCTTCCAAGCTGTCGCCGTCCGTCTTTCCCTTTCTGGATACACGTTCTCTCTTTGTACGGTATACATTCCATCGTCTACACCAATGACACGCGCTGATCTCCTTCATCTTCTTGATCAGCTTCCACCCCCCTATTTGCTGGTTGGGGACTTCAATGCCCACCACCCGCTTTGGGGATCTCCACATCCTTGTCCACGTGGCTCACTATTGCTAGACGTCTTCCACCAAGCGGATTTAGTCTGCCTCAACACTGGGGTCCCCACATTTTTGTCTGCCTCCACGGCAAATTTATCCCATTTGGACCTTGCGGTCGGTACTGTTCCGCTAGCTCGGCGCTTCGAATGGTTCGCCCTTGATGATACACACTCGAGTGACCACTTTCCATGTGTTCTTCGACTGCAGCCTCAACTGCCATATATGCGCTCGCGACGCTGGAAGTTTGCCCAAGCCGATTGGACACTTTTTTCGTCTCTAGCGACATTCGATGACCGTCGCTTTCCCAGCGTCGACGATGAGGTCACACATTTTACCGACGTTATTCTCACAGCTGCGGAACGTTCAATACCACGCACCTCCGAATTGCCCCGGCGCCCTCCAGTCCCTTGGTGGAACGAGGCATGCCGTGACGCAATACGTGAGCGGCGACGTGCTCTTCGCATTTTCCGTCACCATCCAACTTTGTCCAACTGTATCCGATATAAGCAGCTCCGTGCGCGATGCCGTCGCGTCATCCGCGATAGCAAGAAGGCAAGCTGGAAATTCTTTACTAGCTCATTTAACAACTTCACTCCCTCCTCGGAAGTTTGGAGTCGGCTTCGACGGTTCTCAGGCGCGCCTAGTTTCTCCCCGGTCTCTGGGCTCACTGTCGCGCATGATACCTTAGTGGACCCCGTCGCAATTTCTAACTCATTGGGTCAGCACTTTGCTGAGATTTCGAGCTCTTCAAATTACCCGCCGGCGTTTCTCCCGAAGAAACGTGCAGCGGAAGTGCGACATCTTGCTTTCTCCTCTCAAAATCGCGAAAGCTACAATACTGTTTTCTCCATGCGCGAACTCCAACATGCACTCTCTTCTTCTCGCTCCTCCGCCCCAGGACCGGATGGTATCCATGTCCAAATGTTGCTGCATTTCTCAACCCATAGCCTGCGTTACCTCCTTCGCCTTTATAATCGAATTTGGACCGACAGTACCTTTCCCAGGCGATGGCGGGAAGCTATTGTCGTTCCCGTTCCGAAACCTGGAAAGGACAAACATCTCCCCTCTAGCTATCGCCCCATTTCTCTCACGAGTAGTGTCTGTAAGGTTTTGGAGCGTATGGTGAATTACCGTTTAGCTTGGTGGCTGGAGTCCCGCAGTCTTTTAACACCTGCCCAATGCGGATTCCGAAAGCATCGTTCTGCTGTTGACCATCTTGTTGCTCTCTCCACTTATATCATGAACAATTTTCTCCGGAAACGCCAAACGGTAGCAATATTTTTTGATCTGGAGAGAGCGTACGATACCTGTTGGAGGACAGGCATCCTCCGTACACTGTTCTCTTTGGGGCTTTAGAGGCCGGCTGCCCCTTTTTCTTCGCGAATTTATGGCAGAGCGCACATTTAGGGTGCGGGTGAACACTACTCTCTCCCGTACTTTCTCCCAAGAAAACGGGGTACCCCAGGGCTCCGTGCTGAGTGTTGTACTGTTTGCCATCGCCATTAATCCAATTATGGATTGTCTCCTTCCTGATGTCTCGGGCTCCCTCTTTGTGGACGATTTTGCGATGTACTACAGCTCTCAACGGACCAGCCTTCTTGAAAGACGTCTTCAAGGATGTCTCGATCGCCTCCACTCGTGGAGCATCGAAACCGGCTTCCGTTTCTCACCCAGTAAGACCGTTTGTGTTAATTTTTGGCGACGTAAGGAGTTTCTTCCGCCCTCCTTACATCTAGGCCCTGTCAACCTTCCGTTTTCCGACGTCGCTAAATTCTTGGGTCTTATGTTTGACAGAAAACTGTGCTGGTCCTCCCACGTTTCCTATCTTTCGGCTCGCTGTCTGCGTTCCCTTAACACCCTCCGTGTCCTGAATGGTACCTCTTGGGGAGCGGACCGAGTGGTCCTTCTCCGCCTCTATCGCGCCTTAGTGCGCTCGAAATTGGATTATGGAAGCATAGTCTACTCCTCTGCTCGGCCGTCTATTCTTCGGCGACTCGACTCTATCCACCACCGTGGATTACGTTTAGTGTCTGGAGCTTTTTACACCAGCCCTGTGGAAAGCCTTTATGCTGAGACTGCTGAACCTCCGCTGTCCAATCGGCGGGCAATCCTTCTGAGTCGTTATGCTAGCCATCTGTCTTCCATGCCTGCTAATCCAGCCCATAACCTTTTTTTCGACGCCTCCTTTGATGTCTGGTATTCAGGCCGCTCCTCCTCCCTACTACCCCCGGGAGTCCGCTTCCGTCAACTGCTCCATTCTCTTTCCTTCCGCTTTCCTAAAACCTTCTTGACAACTTGGGGTACAGCACCGCCTTGGCACCGTCCCCGGATCGACTTGCTCAGAGACCTATGTCAATTTCCCAAGGATGGTACCCCTACACTTGTTTACCGTCGGGCATTTGCTGCTCTATGTGCACAAATGACGGAAGCCACATTTATTTACACCGATGGCTCGAAAACATCGTTAGGTGTAGGGAGTGCCTATATTGTTGGCGACACCCCAAATCACTTTCGGCTTCCCGACCAGTGTTCGGTCTATACTGCGGAGCTTTACGCTGTTCTCCAGGCTGTCCACTACATCCGCCGCCATCAGCAGATACAGTACGTAATCTGCTCCGATTCTCTCAGCTCTCTCCTAAGTCTCCAAGCTCTTTACCCTGTGCACCCTCTGGTCCACCGGATTCAGGACTGTCTGCGCTTGCTCCACCTGGGGGCGTCTCAGTGGCGTTCCTCTGGCTCCCGGGACACGCTGGTATCTGTGGAAATGAGGCGGCCGATATAGCGGCCAAGGCTGCAGTCTCTCTTCCTCGGCCAGCTCTTCAGTCTCTTCCGTTTACCGATGTACGGAGCGGTTTATGTCGCCAAGTCACTCATTTATGGCATGCGCATTGGTCAACACTTCCCCACAATAAATTGCGGGAAGTGAAAGCCCTTCCTTGCGCTTGGACCTCTTCCTCCCGAACGCGTCGTCGGGAGGAGGTAATTTTAGCTCGACTCCGGATAGGGCACTGTCTTTTTAGTCATCGACATCTTTTAAGCGGTGATCCTCCCCCACTCTGTCCCCACTGCTCTCAGCTGTGGACGGTCAGACACCTTTTAATTGAATGCCCCTATTTTAATCCGTTACGCTCCCGTCTACAGCTATCGCCTGATCTATCGTCGATTTTAGCAGATGACACGCGCTCAGCTGACCGCGTTCTACAGTTTATTAGTGACAGTGAAATGACGTCAATCATTTGAAGCTTTTTTTTGGGGGACAACCAACCCCTTTCTATAGTGGACTTTTAAGCATTCCTTCTGCCTTTAGTTTCTCAAATTTTCTGACTTTGTTTCCATTCCTGCTGATTTTAAATTTCGTTTTTTTCCTGTTTTCTACGTCACGGGCTGGGCGCTAATGACCATAGAAGTTTTGCGCCCTAAAACCACAAAAAAAAAAAAACCATCGCAGTACCTGTCTGTGATGCAGCGTCAAGGGTAACTGCAGCCATGGTCTCCGAGCTGATAGTCCATGCTGCTGCAAACGTCGTCGAACTGTTCGTGCAGATGGTGGTTGTCTTGCTAACGTCCTATCTGTTGACTGAGGGATCGAGACGTGGCTGCACGATCCGTTACAGCCATGCGGATAAGATGCCTGTCATCTCAGCCGTTGGGATCCGGCACGGCATTCCGTATTACCCTTATTGAACCCACCGATTCTATATTCTGCTAACAGTCATTGGATCTCAACCGACGCTAGCAGCAATGTCTTGATACGATAAACCGCAATCGCGATAGGTTACAATCTGACATTTATCAAAGGCAGAAACGTGATGGTACGCATTTCTCCTCCTTAAACGAGGCATCACAACAACGTTTCATCAGGCAACGCTGGTCAACTGCTGTTTGTGTATGAGAAATCGGTGGGAAACTTTCCTCATGTCAGCACGTTGTAGGTGTCGCCACCGGCGCCAACCTTGGGTGGATGCTCTGAAAAGCTAATCGTTTGCATATCACAGCATCTTGTTCCTGTCGGTTAAATTTCGCGTCTGTAGCACGTCATCTTCGTGGTGTAGCAGTCTTAATGGCCAGCAGTGTAGTTCTAAGTCTAGGGGACTGATGACCTCAGATGTTAAGTCCCATAGTGCTTAGAGCCATTTGAACCATTTGAAGCTTACACAGCATCATTAAGAACGTTTTTCCTACCTACCGATGATTGTAGCCAAGATTTAGATAAGTTTTCATATTTAGTTATAAGCTTTACTTAAGGGAAGGTCTACCCCGTATTCCTTGTAATTGTCTTTGTTTCTGCTGTAGTTACCTGGCAGCTGAGACTCAGGCACAACTTTCTTAGGCGACTTACTATCAAGGGCGAGGCCGCGTCGTTGGGATCATGGATTTACTTCAAACTTTGTACACCTTTAGTAGGTCATGAAAACAATATAATGTTCAAGCTGTAAGGTGCATCTCTCTGGAACTTCAGAGATAATCGTGAGATGTTTTATGCTGCTATTACGCAACTGATGTATGTGTGCGAAGGTCATTGTGGTAAAGTGGTTAACGTACGTTCATTGAAGGAATGTCGTGGACAAGTCAACGGTTCGAATTCTGTTTATACTAATATTTTTAATCTATATTTTTTCATCACTGGTCACTTTATTTAAATTTTGACATTTGAGAGATAATAAAAAAAACCGTGCATTTTCATTAAGTACTAGTGACTTTCATGAGTTATTTGACTATTTACTATTTTTAATTAAAGTTTCAAAGACTAGGGACAGGCTTGGAAAGCCCGAGTCAAATCTCGATAAATAATGATGGGAATGACGTTCTTCTAATATAGTAAGTCACTTTGTGGCAGACCACAAAAATAATGTGCAATTACTCATCGGATGTAATGAAAAAATATAGATTAAAAATTAAGATTGAACTGGAATCGAACCTTTGCCTCACATGCTCGTTTTACCAAGTTCGGGCGCTAACCACTTTTTTATCATTTTGTTCGTTGCATTTGTTAGGATCAACGATGAACTTGAGTGTGTGTGTCATAGGACGTCCGCTCCGGTCACTTAGTTTTTTATTACCGTTTAGCCGAACACGCTTTTTTTCATCTCATTTTGTTCGTTATTATTCGTTGCATTTGCTCGTTGCGTACATCGAATGACACCCGTTTCAGTTCGTTGTTGATTCATTCACCCAGTCTTTTTTTATTTTTTTATATTATTTTATTTTATTTATTTGTTTGTAATTGCAGAGGACAGCTAAGCCTCTGACCGAACACGCTGAGCTACCATCCCGGCTCAACTACTTGAGCAATACGAACTGTAATGTCCGGCACTTAACGCGCAGATGCATAAGCCACATAGTAGACGCGTAAAACTTCTCTTGAGATTTTCTCGGAATTACATCTTTGTACACCTATAGTAGGCCAGTAAAAGAACAAAGTACAAGTACTAAGTTTGAAGTTCATAAATCTGTGATCCTAACGATGTGGCCTCCCCTTGTAAGTAGCTTATAGAAGCCCTTTCGATATAGGAGCCACACGGCTACCACAAGGAATACCAGAGCTAGAGAAACAGAGATAGAGGTGGGTAGCTTAACAGTCAATATACGTCTTTGATCGTAGCAGTCATTAATAAGCGAAATAGCGCGATCCATACTGATCTGCTCCTTCTCATGAGCAGTAGGTTTATTAGCTGATCGTAGCAGATGGACATTGGTAATGGTGAGCGGCACTGGCCAAGTGTCATGAGTGTACCTCTAAGTGGAGCTCTATTGGATACAACAGAAATGGGTTAGGCTTTCATTGAAGCCATATTTCAGGTGTGCTGACAGCTTAAGAGTGGGTGTTCAAAATGGTTCAAATGGCTCTGAGCACTATGGGAGTTAACTGCTGAGGTCATCAGTCCCCTAGACTTAGAACTACTTAAACCTAACTAACCTAAGGACATCACACACATCCATGCCCGAGGCAGGATTCGAACCTGCGACTGTAGCGGTCGCGCGGTTCCAGACTGAAGCACCTAAAACACAATGCCGGCAGAGTGGGTGTGATGATACCAAAATAGGATCTATTAAACAGAAATCCACTACTGGTCAGAATAATGTGGTAGGTTTGAGGTACAGGTGCATGCTCATAATAGATACGGATAACAGTTAATGGTATAGGTACTGAGCACAGTCAGCTGTTACCAACAGAGATAAGCACACTTCATGTAATTTAGTTAAAACCTATGGACAATGAGTTTTACTGGCTTCTGCCAACAAAAGGACTATTTCACAACTGGGTCTGTTGAATTGTTATGTTAGAGCATAAATACAATGGGATGACAAGTCATGTGATATCTCCTAATATCGTGTCAGATATCCCTTCGCCTGGTGTAGTGCAAGAACTCGAAATGACTAGGGTTCAACAAGTCGTTGGAAGCCCCCGCAGAAATACTGGGTCATGCTTCCTCAATAGCCGTCCATAAATGCGAAAGTGTTGCCAGTGCAGGATTTTGTGCATGAACTGAACTGTCAATTATGTCCATTCCATAAATTTTCAGAAGGGTTCATGTCGGGCAATCTTATTGTCCAAATTATTTGCTCGAATTGTCAGGAATGCTCTTCAAACTAATTGTGAACCATTGCGGCCTGGTGACATAGCACATTTCCTTTCATAGAAGTTCCATCATTGTTTGGGATTGGCTGCAAATTGTCTCCAAGTAACCGAACTCAACCATTTCCAGTCAATGATCAGTTCAGTTGGACTAAAGGACCCAGTTCATTCCATGTAAACACAGACGACATCGTTATGGGGCCACCACCAGCTTACACAATTGCTTGTTGACAACTTGGGTCCATAGCTTCGTGGGGCCAACTTGGATCCATAGCTTCATGGGGCCTGCGCGATGCTCGAACCCCTCCAACAGCTCTTATGGACTGAAATAGGGATTTATCTGACCAGGCCACGGTTTCCCAATCGTCTAGAGTCCAACTCATACGACCACGAGCCCAATAGGGGCGCTATAGGCAGTGTCGTGCTGTTACCAAAGGCACTTTGGCTTCAGTGGGCTATGGCAGCAGACGATCGACCCGATTTCACCGCACTGTAGTAATGTAATTATCATATGACTGTGAAACTTGGTAGATAAGCTAGTGTGTTAATGCAGGACTGACTTAAGGTGGAAGACAAATTAGTTCCACTTGTGGACAGCAAGTGCAAATCTGGCAATGTGCAATGTTTGTTTGATGGTATGAAACCCAGGCTGTTATTTTACAAGCTGTAACATACGTGAACAGTATGGCAGCTGAGAGAGAGAGAGAGAGAGAGAGAGAGAGAGAGAGAGAGAGAGGGAGAGAGAGAGAGGGAGAGAGAGAGGGAGAGAGAGAGGGAGATGGAGGGAGAGAGAGAGGGAGATGGAGGGAGAGGGAGGGAGGGAGGGGGAGGGAGGGAGGGAGGGGGAGGGAGGGAGGGGGAGGGAGGGAGGGGGAGGGAGGGGGAGGGAGGGAGGGAGGGAGGGAGGGAGGGAGGGAGGGAGGGAGGGAGAGGGAGATAGAGGGAGATAGAGGGAGGGAGAGACTGTTGTATGTGGATTGTAGCAATTACAGTGCTGCATTCAGAGAGTATCATCATCTGAAAGGTCTGAGGAGAGGCCTAATGTCATTAAATGGTTTAAAGAAGGTGTTGATGAAATTTGAAAATAGCCGAGTTTGGTTTGACACCTGGAAGAGGAATCTGCTTGCACATTGTCATGAGAACCGTCCATCCCAAGGCCAACAGTATGGAAAGTTTTTCAGTCTATATTACATTGATCCAGATGGTGCAGCAGCTGATGGTATGTGGCCAGGCTATATTTAATTAAGTGATGAGGCACAGCCTGCAGTAAATACACAGAACTGCTGAATGTGATGAACTATTAAATTGTGTCTTGTGTATGAAGAGGCATTGCACTCACCATATGTAACTGTGTGGTGTGCATTTTCAAGCACCTTTATCTTGGCCTGTTCCTATTTGAAGGGAATACAGACAGGGCCTGTCAGATATACAATGACATCTGCACATTATTGAGACCACCTAGAGCAGCATGTCATTCCTGATTTGTAAGAATGCAACTGTGTGGAAACCATTGTTCTCATGCAAGATAGGCAACATCTTGTGTCTTTCACCCAGTGTAAGATCTGCTTAATGCGACCTACTGTGAACATATTATCTCCAGATGTTTTCCAGATGCACGGCCTGCAAGATCACCTTATCTGAAGTCATGTGAGTTTGTCTCTGGAGATACTGAAAAGAACACATTTGTCAGGGACACATTCAGTCTCTATCTTATTTGAAGGCCAGTATACAGGAACATATTGCCCAGATTTCAGCAGAACGGCTGTAAGCAACTGTTGATCACGTCATTTTATGGCTGCAGCATCTTGTAGACGTCTTGAGTGCTCATATTGAACAAATTGTGTAAGCAGTGGTTAATAATAAAATCAGCATTATGCCTTTCTCACTAGTCTGATATTTTCTGCCCTTGTTCCATTCCTAATCGATGACAAATGGAACCATTTCTCTATTTCTTTGTTGCATGCACTGTAGCATCAGATTTGCATCTGGTGGTCAAAATTGGAAGTAACTTTTAACCAATAGAAATCGGTTCCACACTAACACATTAAAATACCTAGCAAGTTTCACTGCCATAGAGACATCGTCACATGTGGAAGTAACTCTGGGTGTGCCCTAGGGAAGTGTGTTTGGACCTTTGCTGTTCATGTTCTATATTAATGATCTTGCACACAATGTTAATAGTAAAATCAGACTTTTGTGGATGATGCAGTTAACTATAATGAAGTACAATCTGAGAGAATTTGCATAAATATTCATCAGATCTTGATAAAATTTCAACATGGTGCAGAGATTGGCAACTTGCTTCAAATGAACAGAAATGCAAAATTTTGCATTTCACAAAACAAAAAATGTAGAATTATATCACTGTTGGAACTGGCCAACTCATACAAATATGTGGGTCTAACACTTTGTAGGAATATGAAATGGAATGATGATGTAGGTTCAGTCCTGGGTAAAGCAGGTGGTAGACTTCGGTTTATTGGTAGAATACCAGGGAAACACAATCTGTCTACAAGAGAGATTGCTTACAAACCACTTGTGTGACCCATCCTAGAGTATTGCTCAAGGGTGTGGGACTCATACCAGATAGGGCTAACGGGGGATATTGTACGTACACAGATAAGGGCAGCATGAATGACCACAAGTTTGTGGCACTCTCCCAGGGATTAAACATTGATACTGAAAGAACTGAACTGGCAGACTCTTGAAGACAGACATCAACTATCCCAAGAAAGTCTATTAACAAAATTTCAAAACCAGCTTTAAATGATTACTCTAGGGATACACTACAACCCCCTGTTTATTGCTCACATCAGGATTGTGAGGCTAAAATTAGAATAATTACTGCATGCACAGAGGCATTAAAAAAATCATTCTTTCTATGCTGCTTACATGAGTGGAACAGGAAAAACCCCTAATAACTGGTACAATGTATGCTCTGCTGTGCACCTTACAATGGTCTGCAGAGTGTAGATGTAGATATATGATAATTATGGCCTACACTGCACTTTAATTATAACCAGCCAGTATCTCTGTCATGTTGGTGATATAGCTGGCAATAGTATGTAGCAGTTGGAGAATTTGCAGCTGTTTTGCTGCTGTGACAGTTTTGTATGGTATCATGTCATTGGGCAATGACAATTAGATTGGAGTGGTTTTGATGTTACTAATTCCCAAGAGGAGACCTATGATACAGTATACTTCCTTGGGATACAAGATCAGGGAGTGTGGTGTGCTGCTGACAATTGGCATCCTCTGTTTATACTTCTTTTATTTCTGCAATACATACTTTGTCTTCTTGTACACTGGACCTTTCCATTTGAGGTATATGTATTTTGATGGTGTTTGCCTCATTTATAGCGTACCTCATAATCATATTCACTCAATTTCAATGCCCAACACTTAAACTGGCTATTGGAGTCTTCCACATTCAGGAGCCATAATAAGGAAGCATGGTGAGTTACCATGGAGAACTTCCTGCCATGCAAACAAAATTTAAAATAATTGACTACAAGTTCCAAGGGTAACAATTCCTTCTCAACTGTGTTGAAATTAACACCAGACTTACTGAGTCTGTGAGAATTGTAATGAACAGGTTTTTCATCATCTTGTTCGTGGCTCAGAATGCAGTCCATTGCAAAATCTCAGCAGCACACTACAATATAAAGTTTCTCAAAGTCAGTGTATTCCAACAAGGGCAAACTTTATAACACAGCTTTAACTGTCTCATGGCAGCATCACACTACGCATCCCATTCAAAGGCTACTCCTTTCCTCAATCTTAGTTAAGGGTTCAGTTACTTTGGCTTTGTTTTTAAGAAGCTTCACCAGTCCAAGAAATCTTTGCAATTCTTTTACATTAGAGTGTGTAGGAAGGGTATCTACCAATTCTATCAGTTGCAGATCTGTCTTTAAACCAGCAGAGCTACTAATATACCCCAAGTACTGAAGCTGAAACTCTGAAGTTAAAGAAATGTTTTGCAATCTCCAGTAACACCTTGTTACCATGATAACACATTCGTTAATCGCTCAGCATGCTTCTCAGTTGTTCTGGAAAATGCACTCATGTCATTTAGATAGACCAAGCACATTGTGGGCTTAAACTCTTGTAGAAACAAGTCTGCAAATCTCTAAAATATGACGGACTTGTTACCAAAAAGCATTCTCAAAAACTTTTACAACCCAGAGGACAATAAAATGGCAGTCTTTGGCCTGTCTTCAGGTATGACCAGAATCTGATGATAGCCTGAGTGAAAAATGATGAAGAATTTATAGTTCATGTCTATCATTAATTTCTCAATACAAGACAAAGAATACATGTCTGTGTTGGTGACTTTATTTACCACCCTCATATCCACACACAGGTGATAAGACTTCTCATTATTGACAAATTTCTTAGGAACTACATCTATTGATGACGGTCAGGGGAGCTGTTGCTTCCAGAACAGACTGTAAGTGGTACAGAATTCTGTAAATATTCTGTGCTATTGGTCCAGCATCTCCAGTCAGGATTTTGTGGCAAATGAGGTTGATCACTGGCAAATATTGGATTTCCTCTAACAACCACGTTAATTCTTCCAAGACTGGATAAAACAGACTCTGCTGTAAGTCAGATAAATGCGGTAACTTCTCTTGTAAATCATTTTCAATGGGCGTCATGATTGTGTGTACTTCAGTTATGGGCAATGACATCTGTCTCCTCATATTTTTAAACTATTTCCTTTCCATGAGATATGCAGCTAAAGGCCATACAAAAAGTTGTGGCTTCCATCCGTGGCTATCGCTTTTGCAGTGGTAACCAGCTGCAAAAAAGGCAACTATTTCCAGGTCAAAAAGTGGGTACTATCCCGTTACGTTAATGCAAAAGCTCAGGAAGGGAAGAGGATAGGTCTTCATGTGGACATTCAGGATAGTTGCATTACTGAATAAGAACCACAAAAATCTGATGAAGACTCATTGATGTTTGTCAAATCTTAAAGGGATACCAGTGGCTCCCCTAGGGAAGTTGCCAACTGTTTGCATGTGGCTGTTACGGCCAAAAATCCCAAATGGAAAGTAGGAGACCAGGAGGAGGACAAGTCAGCAGATCACAAGCTGTCAGCAGAGAGAGAGAGAGAGAGAGAGAGAGAGAGAGAGAGAGAGAGAGAGAGAGCCATGACTCATGTCCAGGACTCTGCGTGACACTTCCCTACACTTCTGCTGGTCAAGGATTGTGACCAACTGGCTGCTGCCACATTCCCAATTTTGTCAGATCTTCTGGGAACAACCAGCAGCCACTGAATCATCACATCTGCAGCCATGTCTTGTTGTAGGCATTCACTGCCATTCATTCATTACTTTAAATCAGGGCTGTGCAGTGTCATTCAATTTCAATCACCATTTTGATTTCATAGTGATTGTGAAAATTTCATGATAAAATGGTAGAGCAGTGACACCAGGCATGTGGTAAGATTGATCAACAGCCCGTACCCCCTTCCTCTTCAGTCACCTAGATCTGCATCTCATGGTTCAGCATTCTCTCTCCAATTTGTTCTTAGTCATGTGTGTACCTGTGGGGAAAAATACACTCCTGGAAATTGAAATAAGAACACCGTGAATTCATTGTCCCAGGAAGAGGAAACTTTATTGACACATTCCTGGGGTCAGATACATCACATGATCACACTGACAGAACCACAGGCACATAGACACAGGCAACAGAGCATGCACAATGTCAGCACTAGTACAGTGTATATCCACCTTTCGCAGCAATGCAGGCTACTATTCTCCCATGGAGACGATCGTAGAGATGCTGGATGTAGTCCTGTGGAACGGCTTGCCATGCCATTTCCACCTGGCGCCTCAGTTGGACCAGCGTTCGTGCTGGACGTGCAGACCGCGTGAGACGACGCTTCATCCAGTCCCAAACATGCTCAATGGGGGACAGATCCGGAGATCTTGCTGGTCAGGGTAGTTGACTTACACCTTCTAGAGCACGTTGGGTGGCACGGGATACATGCGGACGTGCATTGTCCTGTTGGAACAGCAAGTTCCCTTACCGGTCTAGGAATGGTAGAACGATGGGTTCGATGACGGTTTGGATGTACCGTGCACTATTCAGTGTCCCCTCGACGATCACCAGTGGTGTACGGCCAGTGTAGGAGATCGCTCCCCACACCATGATGCCGGGTGTTGGCCCTGTGTGCCTCGGTCGTATGCAGTCCTGATTGTGGCGCTCACCTGCACGGCGCCAAACACGCATACGACCATCATTGGCACCAAGGCAGAAGCGACTCTCATCGCTGAAGACGACACGTCTCCATTCGTCCCTCCATTCACACCTGTCGTGACACCACTGGAGTCGGGCTGCACGATTTTGGGGCGTGAGCGGAAGACGGCCTAACGGTGCGCGGGACCGTAGCCCAGCTTCATGGAGACGGTTGCGAATGGTCCTCGCCGATACCCCAGGAGCAACAGTGTCCCTAATTTGCTGGGAAGTGGCGGTGCGGTCCCCTACGGCACTGCGTAGGATCCTACGGTCTTGGCGTGCATCCGTGCGTCGCTGCGGTCCGGTCCCAGGTCGACGGGCACGTGCACCTTCCGCCGACCACTGGCGACAACATCGATGTACTGTGAAGACCTCACGCCCCACGTGTTGAGCAATTCGGCGGTACGTCCACCCGGCCTCCCGCATGCCCACTATACGCCCTCGCTCAAAGTCCGTCAACTGCACATACGGTTCACGTCCACGCTGTCGCGGCATGCTACCAGTGTTAAAGACTGCGATGGAGCTCCGTATGCCACGGCAAACTGGCTGACACTGACGGCGGCGGTGCACAAATGCTGCGCAGCTAGCGCCATTCGACGGCCAACACCGCGGATCCTGGCGTGTCCGCTGTGCCGTGCGTGTGATCATTGCTTGTACAGCCCTCTCGCAGTGTCCGGAGCAAGTATGGTGGTCTGACACACCGGTGTCATTGTGTTCTTTTTTCCATTTCCTGGAGTGTACTTCTGAATATCATTTTGTGGTTGTAGAATGTTAGTGAAGGCTCCCTGGGTGGAATAGTATCCTCTTCCATTCTGATTTCAGAATATATATATCTGTATTTAATACTTTTAAATCTTTTCCTTGTGGATTCCTACCACTGTTATACAGTACTGGTATCCAAAGAAGTCAAAGAGTCACTGCTACGCAGGAACGTAGTCAGTGCCTTACACAGTCAAATACTGGATCAGAAATCAACCTGAAATTCTCGTGGGCTGTCGATACTCATCTTTCTCACAAACTGGGGCAAGCTTCTATTCATTCTTATCATCTGGAATTATGAGGACTGTGTCCAGACACTCAAGGTATGCTAGTACAGTATACCAATGTGTTTATTAAGTAGTACTGTGAGTGGTGTCGAGGAAATTGATGACAGGTGTGGTCAGTTGTACCACAGACAAATTGTTGTTTTTCTGGTGAGCTAGGAGATGGAAAATAACAAGTGATTCCATGATGAGCTGGGCTGCTGGACCTGTATTGTTGTGCTGTTCGATATGGGTGTGCATGAGAAAGTAGCAGAGATAAATTTGATGGTTCTATTTGGGTATTGTTTGGTGAAAGTTCACACTTATCTTCATTGTAGGACTGCACCTAACTTCTGCCAGGTTGAAGAAGAGGCATAATTTATCACAAACATTTATCAAATGAACAAATGTAAATCATATAGTGTAAAAGTGCGTGTTCTGAATTCCAAGAAGGTGATGAATTTGGTAGACTTTGTCCAGTGATGAAAGAATGCACGTCAGTTCAAATTTGCAAGTAAAACTTCAATGTGAAAAAAAGACTGCAGTTAAGCAATTTGAAAAGATGTTAATTGTTTATTGGTTGGGTGCCATGATAAGTTCCTCCAAAAGGATGCAGACACAGCAGTGACACAAAAACTGACCAGAGGAGGAGGAGGAGGAGGAGGAGGAGAAAAGAAAGATGATTTATTCTAACCAGGAGAGGTACTGGTGTTCTTATTCCTGCCTTCAAGAAAATGTCTTTTCCTCTGCCTACGACTGTGAATGATCACTGTTACCACTGTGTCACTTCATACAAATACCATCCTACGGAAACGACTACTACGGAAGAGTTGTCTGTTGCTAACATGGGTTGTGTTGCAACAACACACTTGATTCCCACAGCTGCAGACCAGGTCCACACACTCTTCCAGTTAAATATGAATTAAATCATTTGTGCACTGCCCTATTCATAGGTTTACCTAGAAGAATTCCATGATTTATACTATCGAAAACCATTGAGACACATGAGAGGGGGTGTATTCACTTACATAAAGCATTTAATATTTCATCAGTGAAAGAATATATAGCATATTCTGTTGAAAAGCCTTTCTGGAAGCCAAACTGACATCGTTAGTAGAACCTACTTCATTTTTCACAAATATGTGGAGCTATTTTTCAATGCATTACTTTTTCAAGGATTTTGAATAAAGCTGTCAGAAGTGAGATTAGGCAGTAGTTGTTGCACCAGACCTATCTCCCATTTATACACTAGTTTAACAATAGTGTGTTTCAATATGTCAGGAAAAAATGTCCTGTTTAAATTAGCTATGATGTATGTGACAGAAAATGATACTTCACTGTTGGGAATAAGCTTTTGGAAATGCAGGCTTTTACTTTTGAAAGTTTTTTTCCTGATTTCTGGAAGACAATTTCATTAAACCGTATAAGTATTACCTCTTCCATATACAGCCTTCCCTTTCTAATGAACATCTGCATCCTGTTTTCACCACAACATTTAAAAAATGATGATTAAAAATTTTCATTTTGTAACTTTTTGTTAGTAAACTTTTCATTCAGCTTGATGATAAGTCTTCCTGTGTTCTTAGTCATGTTGTTTCCCTTCCAACAATATTCCAAGTTGTTTTAATTTTATTGTCAGAGGTTCTACTCTCTGGCCTTTTTACTAACTTTCCTTAATATAGTAGTGTAATTTTTACAATATTTGCCCTTTGTAGATCTTTACTCTTCCTTGCTATTAGATACAGCTCTCTTTTCTTGTTAAAAGATACGTTTATACCTTTAGGAAACTGTGATTTGTTTTACAGGGTTGCTTACTATTATATTTCACTGTTCTTAAGGAAACAGTTTTCAAGTTTACTCACAAATGTATCATGAAATGAGTTACAATTTAAATTAGCATCAGGTTCCTGGTACACCTCATCCCAGTCTAAGAGCTGCAAGCTTTTCCCAAAATTTGCAGTTGTTAAATTATTAATCTGACACACCATTTTGAAGGACTGTTTTGCACTACTGTTTTTATGCCATATACTGTAACTAGCTGCACAGACAGATCATGCACTGCTTGAAACCATCAACTAGCCTGTGACACTATCATATTGTAATTGTCAACAAAAATCTGTGGGTTGACATTTTCATTTCAAAATCCAGATACAGTACCATAAAACTGTAAAACCTGGTTACATAATAGCTATGTCAGATTTTACAGAAAATTATTCATGATTCTGTGGATATTTTCATTGAGGAAACAGTCAAGCTACTGTACATCCAAAGGGGATACATCATGTTGAAAATAATCAAATACTGTGCACAATCATCTGCTTTATTAGTGTCAAACATGCCACGGTAGCTGTTTATATTTTTGTGAGAGCTTCATGAAACAGAAGGTTACCAAATTGGAGAAAATTTTGTACCTTAGTGACCAATTTGGCAGCCAGTACAAAAGTTTCTTAATTTATTTGATTTATGCTATTATCATCATGTTTTGGTATAAAAGCTGAATGGACCTCCTTTGATACCACCCATTGCAAATCTGTATCTGATATGGGTTGGAGAAATGGACGGACCAACAGGAAGGACTTTCAGTCGTTAAGCTGAAAAGAGAACCAAATTCCAATTCTGTTAAATCTGTCTTCAAGTTACCAAAAATGATCAAAATCATATTTATTTTTGTTGAGAAGGGTCGGATAGAATCACCTAGGATAGGACAATGGGAAAGAATTTACTTATGCATTCATAGTTGTTGAAACAAAAAAAAAAAAATCACCAGTGGTGTCAAATTGACTCGCATATTATTCCAGTGAAACAAATTTGTAGGGACTTGCTGTCATGTGTTGCCAAAATTTCAGATTCCATAGAGAATTAGGGAGAATGAGTCAACTATTCAGAAATGTTAGTAGGTTGCCTTCATTTATGATAACAGGTAGTTGATTGGTAACATTGGTGATGCTTCACATGAAGAACATGATGCTTTGGTTGTTGTGGTTGTTGTTGTGGTGGTGGTGGTGGTGGTGGTGGTGGTGGTGGTGGTGGTGGTGGTGGTGGTGGTGGTGGTGGTGGTGGTCTTTGGTCCTGAGACTGGTTTGATGCAGCTCTCCGTGCTACTCTATCCTGTGCAAGCTTCTTCATCTCCCAGTACTTACTGCAACCTATATCCTTCTGAATCTGCTTAGTGTATTCATCTCTTGGTCTCCCTCTAGCATTTGAGGGCAGTGTGGAGGGTAAAAATCATAAATTTGTGATCCCTTGATGCCTCAGAACATGGCCTACCAACCGGTCCCTTCTTCTTGTCAAGCTGTGCCACAAACTCCTCTTCTCCCCAATTCTAATCAATACCTCCTCATTAGTTATGTGATCTACCCATTTAATCTTCAGCATTCTTCTGTAGCACCACATTTCGAAAGCTTCTATTCTCTTCTTGTCCAAACTATTTATTGTCCATGTTTCACTTCCATACATGGCTACACTCCATACAAATACTTTCAGAAACGACTTCCTGACACTTAAATCTATACTCGATGTAAACAAATTTTTCTTCTTCAGAAACGCTTTCCTTGCCATTGCCAGTCTACATTTTATATCCTCTCTACTTCGACCATCATCAGTTATTTTGCTCCCCAATAAGCAAAACTCCTTTGCTACTCCAAGTGTCTCATTTCCTAATCTAATTCCCTCAGCATCACCCGACTTAATTCGACTACATTCCATTATCCTTGTTTTGCTTTTGTTTATGTTCATCTCATATTCTCCTTTCAAGACACTGTCCATTCCATTCAACTGCTCTTCCAAGTCCTTTGCTGTCTCTGACAGAATTACAATGTCATCGGAGAACCTCAACGTTTTTATTTCTTCTCCACGGATTTTAATACCTACTCCGAATTTTTCTTTTGTTTCCTTTACTGCTTGCTCAATGTACAGATTGAATAACATTGGGGAGAGGCTACAAGCCTGTCTCACTCCCTTCTCAACCACTGCTTCCCATTCATGTCCCTCGACTCTTACAACTGCCATCTGGTTTCTGTACAAATTGTAAATAGCCTTTCGCTCCCTGTATTTTACCCCTGCGACCTTTAGAATTTGAAAGAGAGTATTCCAGTCAACATTTTCAAAAGCTTTCTCTAAGTCTACAAATGCTAGAAACGCAGGTTTACCTTTCCGTAATCTTTCTTCTAAGATAAGTCGTAAGGTCAGTATTGCCTCACGTGTTCCAATATTTCTATGGAATCCAAACTGATCTTCCCCAAGGTTGGCTTCTACTAGTTTTTCCATTCGTCTGTAAAGAATTCGCGTTAATATTTTGCAGCTGTGGCTTATTAAACTGATAGTTTGGTATTTTTCACATCTGTCAACACCTGCTTTCTTAGGGATTGGAATTATTATATTTCGCCTGTCTCATACCTCTTGCTCACCAGATGGAAGAGTTTTGTTAGGACTGGCTCTCCCAAGGCCGTCAGTAGTTCTAATGGAATGTTGTCTACTACCGGGGCCATGTTTCGACTCAGGTCTTTCAGTGCTCTGTCAAACTCTTCACACAGTATTGTATCTCCCATTTCGTCTTCATCTATTTCCTCTTCCATTTCCAGAATATTGTCCTCAAGTACGTCGCCCTTGTAGAGACCCTCTGTATACTCCTTCCACCTTTCTGCTTTCCTTCCTATGCTTAGAACTGGGTTTCCATCTGAGCTCTTGATATTCATGCTTTGATTACTTTCATGTATCCTTGTGACTCTTCTTCTTTGTTAAATTGGCCTCTCAAAAGGGGCACTTCTGGATCCTTGGTCAACATTCTCATGAAAACTTGGCAATACCTTAAGAATCCTGCTCGAGTTGGCATCACAGTTTCCCTGTTGTGCTCATTCAAATTATTGCTGTGAACTGTAAACAGTTGCATCACTGATAAACAAATTACTTTTTTTGACAGACTTATAGCTTGGGATGCATTAGGCAGCCCCTTCTGAAGTTCGCAAATATTTACGGAATGAAATTTTCACTCTGCAGCAGTGTGTGCATGCTGATATCAATGTTGTCTAAACAACCTACTCTGTGGTTTAGGAACATCTTTTAATCAACTCTCTAACAGACGTTGTAAGCTCAAAATGGTGTCCTACCCATAGCCAAACTTGCCTGGCTATTGGATGTGATTGATTGGGAAGAGAGGTACCATTTCCTTCAGCATAGAAGTGGCAAAAGCCATAACAGACCTATGCAAGCTAGTGGCTGAATTTTCATGTTGACTCAGAGTTGATTGGCTTTTAGATAACCTGTAGACAAAATGTATTTGTCATGGTGTTCAAAAAGTCCTAAAACTTCTGATCAGCACAGTGTAATGTGATTGCATTTCTTAATTTATGAAATTTTGCATGAACTTCCATTGACTAATTGTGAGCATATCTTCAAACATTCCAAAACATAATTAAGTTGTACTGCAGAAAAAATGCACTGCCCATGATTAATGTAGATGGAGCTGTGTTAGAGATGGCTTTTCCAAAATATAAAACTTCAGTAAATATCATGGAATATTTTCTGAAGAAAAATTTGTCTCCAGTTATCATCCACTCTTGAAAGTTATCACAAAGTCCCAAAAACAGAGCTTTGTGTGACATTCACTTCAGGAAATAATTCTACCTGAACTTTGAACATTTGTTATTACAGTGAAATTTCTCATGGTATGGTGAACATTGTCACAACTTGTAAACCTTATTCCACCAAAACTATTGAAATAGTATGTCAGGGATGTTGCTTAACTATTCAACAAAAGCTAACACTTAAGACAAAAAAATTGTTTGCATGCTCTTTGTAAATTGTGAAGACATTGACTTTCAGAGTTCATTAAGGTCAAGTACTGCATATTAAGAGTGCAGGAATTTTTGAATAACTTACATCATGTACAGGCACATATACAGCATATGTGGTGGTAAGGTAGGGATGGCTCCTACAGTTAAACAACTTGACATACAATGAATATAGTGGAGATGTTGAGCCACAGACAGGCACAACAAGAGACTGCTAAACAACTAAGCTTTTGGCCAAAAAGCCACCTCATGCGTGAGTGCGTGCACGTGTTCTATGCTTTTCATATTGTTCTCATAAATAAATAAATAAAATGCTTACTTGAACTTTTTTTTTCCACACCGGATGGTTTGATAATTTACAGCTGTCACTGACCATGAAAACATCACTTTATGCACTAATTAACAAGCTGTTCTTGAGGTACAATTTTTTATCTTTAGTAGAGTGCATCTTCATCAGAAACTTCAACAATTCATTGGTCCTACACTGAGATGCTGACTCCTTCAGATGAGGTCACAGACTAGGGCTGAGTTCTTGCACATTCGACTCTACATTGACCTCAGTGTCAGGGCACTGCTACGCTGAGAGGAGACTGTGGTCTTGTGGAGTGCCTCCCACTGGTTCTTGCAGATCGTAGCAGTTCCTGTGGTATTGATTTGTATTGCTGAATTTGGTGTGGCACCATAATCTGTGGACAATATCATACTACATACCACAAATTTTTTGACTCCCTGTGGCTTGTTGTTGTCACTGAAGTGATGAGTCATATTTACTAAAAAACGCAATCATGTATCCACTTTACATCAGTACACCCATCAGAGGTCCTGAATTTCTTCAATAAAAATAATTGTCATTGGTTTATTGATCTTCAGTGGTTAGGGGTGATTCGTATTAATCTGAGAGGACATGAACTATTTAGCCAAGGGCACATGTTAACAACTTTTATTGTCAATTGCCAATTTTGGTAAGCATGGTTACCATCTTCAGATCTCGATAACAGGTTATTACATACCTGGCAGTGCTTTACAAACAGTACTTGTACAGCTGGGATGGGAGACATGTAATAACCTTTTATCAATATCTGAAGATGGTAGCCATGCCTATCAAAGCCAGTAATCAACAATAAAGGTTGTTTACAAGTGAGTTTGGCTAAGAAATTCACCTTCTTTCTCTTAAGGAAAAACTGATTGTATTTTTGGGTGTAAATTTAACAAATCAAGTACTTATCTATGGCTATGCCAGAGCACATTATAATGGTAAATTAAATCTATACATCCACCATGACATCTTCTAATGTTCACATCTTTTACATCTGAACTACTACTCATTCCTCATTAAAATCTTATTACAAAGTGACTGCATTTAAATTATTTGCTCCTTAACAGGTTGTTATGAAAGGTACTTTTGTGTATGAAAAACAACATATCTCATTCTGTGTATTGCAACCAAAACTATGGCTGCTCTGCAGGCTGTGATAAATGGTTTTGCAGGCCACATCCAGGGTGCCATCCACTTAACCACAACATTCAGGGTAGTCTTCTCCCTTAATCACTACTGACAAAGGAAGACGTAATCTACTGGAAAACATGACGTGTGGGAGTCAAGGATAATGAAGGTGAAACATAAAAAGGGGTTTCTGGAGTTGATATGCCTTCTCCTACATGAATAAGCTTGCTTTTTCAATGAGAAGTGAGTGACTGAAGGTGCTAAACAATAAACTAATGGTCATAAACTGATTGTGGGTAATATACTCACACACACTTAGAAGTATTGCTTAAAGACATTTAATACAGTAGTAATGCCACGGAAGGGCTCAACTCATGTGGGGCGACACTCAATAGCTTGGTTTTAAGTGTACTCACAAAAAAATGATCAAAGATAAGTGTGTTAGATGTGAATGAGTAACCAGAAACAATAAATCATCCACCACTGAAATACTCAACAAAACTGTTGTTGGCGAGTACATTTTCTGCTGAGTTACTACCTTGTAAAATATTTTCCTCCAAATGACACCTGTTAGTAATAAGACTTGTCATCCATGAAAATAATTTCATTGCTAATGGTGCTAGTACATGAAAGATTTAAAGTTTCTAAGAATCTCCCTTATACTTCTGAGCTCTCAAAGATCCTCATGTATCCATGGTTCATCAAAACCACTATAAAAGTGAGTGTTAATACAATAGAACCATGGTCGCTTCCCATCTAGATACTTGTCTCATAGAATACTAAATTCCAATTAATGACTGATACTTGCATATTTTAAAAACCACTTACATCTTTCTGTGAATGAAAGTATGCTTCAGTTTTTTCCTGTGACCTCAAGAATGCTCAGCTTAGTGGCGGCTTTCTCAAATGTGTAGGTGATCTCTTCATTGCTGTTAACACTTGTGTGTTCTACTGAACCATTGTTTTGATCATTAGTATTCACATCTGTTGGCTTTCCCTCCTGGGCACAATGGAACTTCCGTTAAAAAAATTATCGAAAGCTGCCCAGACCAGTTTTACTCTTCTATTGTTATTCCACCATTTTCTTCAACTGTCCTACTAGTATACTGGTTCCACACCTTCATTGGTAATTAGTTTCAGTTTCATTTTCATTTTGATGTATCAATTATACATTATTTTAAAGGAATTGCATTTGATTTCTTTGTTTACTTTTGGATGTGCTCTGTTAAGTTTTTCCATTTATTGTTAAACTTTTTTGTACCACACATTCATATAATTCATATAAACAATATAGTGTTATTAGTGGAATAGAGATGCTTGAGATGTATTCCACTTGCTCTCTCTGAAAAACCTTTTTTCATCACATGGCAGGGATTGTTTAGCCACCAGTAATATTATATTCAGTCATTCCATATTATTAATTTATAACTGCTTCAGATAGAAAATGAAGCTCATTCACAGGTTTTATTATTTGTAGAACAGGTGGTGTCATGATCAGCTGTACTTAGTGTTGTATGTTTAGTTGTTGTAAAATGCTACTGTTGATATCTGCTTGCGACAAAAGTCCAAGTTGTTTCTATTGGCGTATGATTGACATGACTTGCAACGAATCTGTAATTTTTACATTAAACTTGAATAGTGTGTATAAGCACACAGTTTGCAAATTTTAATAACTCTGTCTTCTTAATGGCTTATGTTCCACACATCATAACAGAAGTCAGCCAAAACTAAACTAATCAACTTCCCCTGTGCAGACTCAGTTCTTTTAACAAGTACAAGCAATATAAAAAATAATGCTTTCCAAATAGTGTTTATGAAATTGTATAAGTCACCATGCTCCATATCATAAAATGCAGTTGTAGTCCCAGTGGTGAGATTAGTAGATTCACATATTTTCCAAGCCAAAACTTGCATCATCTGTGTTCTGAACAATCGGTATTAGAATCTGTTAAAAGGAAGAAAAGACCAATCTAATTTTGTCTAAAATTATGTGCTTCAGTTCCTATTAACATTTTACATTCTTTTATATACATAATTCTACTTCAATTTTCATAAAAGATTATACCCGCAACATATGTTTTTGTGACAATCAATCATGTATTTGATTTTACAAAAATTGGTTAAAGATACTCCTAAGGAAATTTCCATACTGTTAGATAATAATTTGAGTAAGTAAAAAATAAAATGTGTTTGTATATGTTCATGTGCATAATGGAATTTGGAGTATATCACATTGTTTAGTAGACTGGTGTGTTGTTCTAAAATTCATGGATCTTGATAATTTTGTTTATGACTTGGTGCTTTCAGTTTTGTTAAAACTGAGTTTAAAGGTTTTTTTTTTTTCAAGATCTATGAGACTTGGCAAAAAGGATAAACTAGCATTTTTTTTCTATGTTTTGTAATTCCATTTTTGAATTGCAAAGGGTTCTTCTATTGAATCTATGTCCAAAATTAGTTTGCCCCATTGCTTGATTGTGTAGTCACCATTCCCTGTCTAGCCAAATACAGAAACTAACTGGTATTAAGACACTTCATTAATACTCAAAGACTCCAGTTAACTGTTCTATTATCTGTTGCTATATGTACTTTAAAATATAACTGAGAAAAAAATAACTTACAGTACTTTCCATCTGAACTGGTGGTATGTCAATGTGAAATAATATGTTTGTTTATTTGATGTTCATCAAATTTATTATGTATCATTGTTTTCCAGTTGGATGCTAACTGTAATAATGCTATAGTTGAGATAACTTTATCTGCAGTAAGACTGATAAGACTTTGTCTCAACATATAAATATCTGTTATTGGCTGGTTTAATTTGGTACTTGATTATTAATGGAATATACTTTTGTTAACAGTGAAACAGCATAAAAATACTACTATTAACTGACCAGAAACTCAGACTGTATTTTAGTGTCAGTAAAATCTATGCTTATTTAGCATCTAGTGACCTAACAAGGTTTTAACTACCAGTGTATCTGAAAAAAAGTTGCTTTCTTTCTTTAACAGTTTCATCTATAGCAGAAAATCCTGTGGCCAGAGTAAAAAGACAGAACTGTGGGTA
This sequence comes from Schistocerca piceifrons, assembly GCF_021461385.2. Taxonomy (NCBI): domain Eukaryota; kingdom Metazoa; phylum Arthropoda; class Insecta; order Orthoptera; family Acrididae; genus Schistocerca; species Schistocerca piceifrons. The sequence continues at coordinate 83,101,199 of NC_060144.1, forward strand.
AGTGATTATCATTTTCTGCTGTCTGTAATTGTAGATCAATGAGTATAAGGATTGTCATTAACCAAAATAAAATTACAGAGCACTAAACTTCCAGTGTCAGAATGGAGAATGCATAGAGCGCTTCAAAGTTTGTGATGGAGCTACTGACTGTTCAGATAAATCTGATGAAAATCAAGTGACGTGCAAGACAATTCGGTGAGTGTTTTGCATTGCAACTTGTCCTACCATTTCAAATTTTCTTGAATGTTATACTTCTCCTAAGATGCGTGTCTGTGTGTCTGGAGGGGTGGAGGGAAGGGTAGTATGGCAGCAGATGCTACAGATTAAGATACACCAAGTGATGATTCTTACTAAAGATTTAACTAAATTAGTGTAATTCACAATAAACAAACAATGTAAATGACAGACCACTTCCTTTGCTGTCCCTCCACAGTCTCTAACCCATTGCTATTTGGCTATGGGATTGTTAATGTGGGCTCCTCCATATACAATAACATCTCATTTGTCCATGCCCAATGTCCTTAGGGCTCCAAACACACTACCTTATTCTTTATAGAGATGACCATCTATACCATTCTCCACTTGTCATTAAAGAGGAAAAATATGCAGACTGTTGACATACCTATAGGCACTTGCATGGCACCTGCATATGCCTATCTTTTTGTGTGCCGCGTATAGAAATCCTTCCTAGATGCTCTAAATCATAAACTCATTATGCAGTTCATTCATTCCGGATATCTTCATAAGCTGGACTCACAGCCAAGATACTATATCCTCGTTCCTTCAAGCTTTAACATGTTAGGTCTTAAGTGTTTTGTCTAGCCCTCTTCAGCTCAGCTTCTTACCTCCTTTGGCATTAGCCTCAACCTCTTCATTCTCCACACCAGTAATTGTCATCCCTACCTCACCAAACAGTATCTGTCATACAGTGTAGCCACCATTGCATGGCACACTTGCCGAATTGAGCAATCCTTTACATATTAGGCTTATGCTGTTGCAAAGTCCTTTACTAGCAGGTGCTATCCACAAACACTCAACCATCAGATCTTTTACACTATATTGTCAGAGGCTCCTAATAGAGAAGCTCACATTGTATTGCATTACATTACATTACGTATACTTACTGTGCCCTGTAGCGAGGTTCTACTCAAGTATATAGAACATCTCATAAAACAAGACTATATTATAATTTCTTTAATGCAGAAAGAAAGATATGCCAATATTTCTTCCACAGATCTTTAACAGTAATATCACAAGCTGTGCTGTGGAGTAGTGGATGGCATCACTGGCTGGCATGCTACAGATCACCATTCCACATCCAGTCACCAGCAAATATTTGTTGTTTAGTATTTATCATCTCTAGATGGTTCTCAAAGTATCATATGTTTGTAACATTCAAATATTCTAGAATATTCAATGTTGTTGTAAATAGCAGCACTGTCTGTCAAGGAGGCATTTCTGTCTGCGTGTTGGTGTCACTGGTAAATGTCATTTCAGTGCTGAGTACTACACCTTCTCCCTTCCATGCTGCATGTCTGTCGTCTTGCTGTTCTTCTTCCCCTCCCTTGGGGAACATGCCTGAGATATTTTTGGGAATTTGCTCTGAATTTTCAGTAGCCTAACACAGAACAGTCCCTCCACTGTTTCTTCTTTTTTTCTCCATCTCCTATTCTTCCTCCTTTGTCTCTTCTTACTCACTGTGCACTCCTGAAGGCAGGCCCATGCATCTACTATGTAACAGATGAATGGATAATGCATAATTCCCAGCCACAGATTGACAGGCAGGGTTCACACTTACACTGGTACAGGCCAGGCCCAGGCTGTCTGAACTGTTACGTCCCCAAACTGCCAATTGTTACCTCTGTCCGGAGATCAGGAGGTGTGACCTGAGGTGTGACCAATCACCTAAGATGGATGAGCCTCCTCTGAGAGAGGAGGGGGGGGTGGGGGGGGGCACAGTTGGAAAGTGTGTGCCATCGGAGACATTGGCAAACATGGGGAATTTTCTCACAGTGAGCCAGACACCATTTCAGTTTATTACTAAAAATAAACAGAGTCAGGCTAAAGATTCTAAGACGGTCACAGCTGCACCTCAGTTCCTCATGGTATCATGTACTGAAGATGGTCAGTCCTTTGCTATGGTTAGTGTTTATTATTTTTGTTACGTTCAATAGAGTAGTGCTTCCATGAATGATCAAAGCAGGCTATGAAGTCATCATCGTCCGACCATACATTCCAAATCCAGTGTGCTAGTACCAGTATCAGCGTTACAGCCATACATGACTTTCCTGTCAAAACATGGCCAAATGTGTTACTTGGGGTAGGGATGCTCACAAGGGCAATTTCCCACCTCCTTCTCCCAACTGTATCAATTGCAATGGCAACCATGCAGCCTCATTCCAAGGATGTCCCATGTATCTCAGTGAGTGGGCCATTCAGGAAATCCAGCTGAAGGAAAAAGTGCCTTACCCTGTTGCTTGCAAGTTCTTGGTTAGTCAGAAGCCTTGCATTTTACCATCTGGTAGTAATAGTACTAGTCTTGCTACACCCCACTCCATGAAGGACATGGCCACACAGATTTGTGGCCTCAAATTCAATGCTGCAGTTGTAAAATCATCCAGTATCATGGTATCACCACCACCTGCTGCACAGCCAGCAGGTGAGAATGGACAGAAAGTATACTCTTGCGAAGACTTTATGTTCTTCCAGCAAACACACACCTGAATCTTCATCTGCCAATGCTGACACCTCTCTAGATCTTATGGAGCAGGATCCTCCAGTCTCTGCGCCGTGTAGCAGTGAGTTTTCAAAGGCTGGCACTTAGCAGCAGTTGAGGTGAGAACCCTTCTCTTTTTCCCCATCCTCCCTTTCCCTGTCATGACTCTTCTCCAATGGAACCTCCACAGCATTAGATCAAGCAAGGAGGAATTATGGCTGCTCTTGGAATCGCAGTTTCCACTTGTTTGTTGCCACCAGGAAACAAAATTGTGTTTAACAGTCACTTTGATCCCTCACATTTCTTATCAGTGAAATTCGCCAACAACCATGAAGTTGGGGTGTTATTTTATTTTCACTACCAGTTTTGGCGTTCCACTATGCCACCTTCAGGCTCCACATGCATTTCTCAAAAATAAACAGCACGGTCGTGCAATGCCATATATTCTTGGATGTCGTAAGTTCGAGGCTATATTCCATGTGCTTAATTCAAACACTTGGTTGCAATCAAGTCTTTGAATTAAGCACTTGGTATACGGTTTTGAACTCGTAACATCTAGGAATATATGGCACAGTATGACAAAATGGTTTGTTTGGGAGACACATAAGGGACCTGAAGGTGGCATAGTGGAATGTTGAAACTGGTGGTCAGAATAAAATAAAATAACATCTCAACTACATGTCTGGTGCTGAATTTCATTGATACTTACTTGACCAGCTGATGTCCCCTGCCCATGCTGGATCAGCAGATACATTCGCATTTCTTTCCAGTCTACTTCAACCTTGCTCTTGAGGGTGGCTTTCCATCTCATGGAGGAGTCATGCTGCTCATCTGGGAAGACATTTATAGTCATACCATCTCATTGAACACCTGGCTGAAAGTTGTTGCAGTCCGCATTTTCCTTCCTCGCTTCACCTTTTCACCTTTTCTCTTTGCACCTTCTACATCTGTCATTTGGTCACTGTGGCAGACTTCCTCCAGCTTATTGTAACTCCCTCACCCCTTTAATGCACACCATCCCCTTTGGGGCTCTTTCAGAACCTTTCTGAGAGGTACACTCTTGGCTGATCTTCTCAATCTGTTCAACCTCATTTGTCTTGACACTGGAGCACCCCATTCCTTTCAAACTCCTCACACAACTATTCCCATTTGAACCTCTTGTTCTGCACTGCTCAACTTGCCCGTCATCTTGAGCGGGCTGTTCTATCTGACATGTATTTGAGTGACCGTTTCCTGTATGCTGTCTGTTTGCTGACTCCTACCACAGCTACGGGTAAACCCAATTGACAGCTTTCTAAGGCTGACTGGAGGCTTTACTCCTCTTCCAGTGACCTTCAATGAATATCAATTGTCATGACCAGGTAGAGTACCTTGTGCAAACGTTATCCTTACCACCGCAGAACATCCCATTTCTTGTACTTTTTACCACATTGTGTCCCACTCCCTTGGTGGACTGAGGAATGCCGTGACTCAATTCATGCATGGAAATACAATTTCAACTAAACGGATGACAGGTATGAGTATGACAGTGCCTTTATGCCAGCATCTGGGAAACACGAGTCCAGTCTCTCTTCTGCCAGGCATCTTCAGCTCCCTTTTCATAGACGATTTTGCAATCTATTGCAGTTCTTCACAGACTTGTCTCCTTGGTCAGCATCTCCAGCAATGTCTTGATGTCTTTACTTATGGAGCATCGACAATAACTTTTGCTCTTCCATTGACAAAACCAGTTGTATGAATTTCTGATGGTGCAATTGGTTTCTTTCACAGTCTGTACACCTTGGGCTTGTTGCTCTTCCATTCACTGGAACTACGAAGTTCCTGGGGCTTATGCTTCATAGGAAACTTTCTTTGCCCTCCCACATGGCTTATCTGGCCCTCATTGTCCTACGTGTTCTCTGCAGTACTTCGTGGGGAGTGGATCGGACCACCCTTATCTGTTTGTAATGATCGCTTATTCATTCAAAACTAGACTATAGATATTTTTTATTTCTGCATCTTGTAATCTTAACCCTTCAATATGTCTAGGGGTAGATTCTTGAGGCTGAATTCTTTATTCTTTTTAACTTTGTGGGTTCCAGATGACTAGATTAATATTTAGAATGCCTGTTGCATTGTTTCTGACATATCAAGCTAAAACTAAACAAAGGTTGCTACACTACGCATACATTGATTACCAAAAAGCTTTTGATAGTGTACCCCACTTATGGTTACTACAGATATTGGAAATATACAAAGTATATCCTAAATTGATACAGTTCCTAAACATAGTAATGAAAAACTGGAAAACCACACTTAATATCCAAACAAATTCAGATAATATCACATCACAGCCAATACAGATTAAGTGTGGAATATACCAAGGAGACTCATTAAGTCCTTTCTGGTTCTGTCTTGCTCTGAACCCACTATCCAACATGCTAAATAATACAAATTATGGATACATATTACTGGAACATACCAACACAAAATCACACATTCGCTATACATGGATGATCTAAAACTACTGGCAGCAACCAATCAACAACTCAACCAATTACTAAAGATAACAGAAGTATTCAACAATGATATAAATATGGCTTTTGGAACAGACAAATGTAAGAAAAATAGCATAGTCAAGGGAAAACACACTAAACAAGAAGATTACATATTGGATAACCAAAGCGACTGCATAGAAGCGATGGAAAAAACAGATGCCTATAAATATCTAGGATACAGACAAAAAATAGGAATAGATAATACAAATATTAAAGAAGAACTAAAAGAAAAATATAGACAAAGACTAACAAAAATACTGAAAACAGAATTGACAGCAAGAAACAAGACAAAAGCTATAAATACTTATGCTATACCAATATTGACCTACTCATTTGGAGTAGTGAAATGGAGTAACACAGACCTAGAAGCACTCAATACACTTACATGATCACAATGCCACAAATATAGAATACATCACATACATTCAGCAACAGAAATATTCACATTAAGCAGAGAGGAAGGAGGAAGGGGATTCATCGACATAAAAAAACCTACATTATGGACAGGTAGACAATTTAAGAAAATTCTTTATAGAACGAGCAGAAACTAGCAAAATACGCAAAGCAATCAGTCATGCAAATAAATCGGCTACACTATTGCAATTTCATAACCACTTCTACAACCCTTTAGATCACACAACATCAACAGATACGAAGAAAGTAAATTGGAAAAAGAAAACACTACATGGCAAGCACTCGTATCATCTAACACAGCCACACATCGATCAAGACGCATCCAACACATGGCTAAGAAAAGGCAATATATACAGTGAGATGGAAGGACTCATGATTGCAATACAGGATCAAACAATAAACACCAGATATTACAGCAAGCATATTATTAAAGATCCCAATACCACAACAGATAAATGCAGACTTTGCAAACAACAAATAGAAACAGTAGATCACATCACAAGTGGATATACAATACTAGCAAATACAGAATACCCCAGAAGACATGACAATGTAGCAAAAATAATACATCAACAACTTCCCATAAAACATAAACTAATAAAACAACACGTTCCCACATACAAGTATGCACCACAAAATGTACTGGAGAATGATGAACACACATTATACTGGAACAGAACCATTATAACAGATAAAACAACACCACATAACAAACCTGACATCATACGCACCAATAAAAAGAAGAAATTAACACAACTAATCGAAATATCCATGCCCAATACAACAAATATACAAAAGAAAACAGGAGAAAAAATTGAAAAACACATCCAACTGGCTGAGGAAGTCAAGGACATGTGGCATCAGGATAAAGTTGACATTATACCAATTATACTATCAACTACAGGAGTCATACCACACAATATCCACCAGTACATCAACACAATACAGCTACATCCAAACGTATATATACAACTACAGAAATCCATAATTATTGATACATGTTCAATAACCCGAAAGTTCTCAAATACAATGTAACATATACCGTACAGTTAAAAGGAAGTCACGCTTGATCAAGGTCCGCGTCACTTTCCATTTTTAACCAGACCTAAGGTCTGAGAAAAATAGAAATAATAATAATAATGTCACATTCTTCTTTATCACACTGACTTTACAATCTCCACTTCCATAAAACCAACAATTAAATTGTTACTGTCAAAATTAAAAAATGTTGGATTCCATTAGAGGCATGCTCACTACTCCTACACATTCTGTGGTGCTAACAATATTCCAGAGAGTTTACAAAACAACATCATTTACAAACATCTTTGACAAAAGAATAATCTTCACCAAGTTATATCATTATTTTATAACTGAATCCAAAAATAAATTTAATAAATATCAGATTGTGAAAATTAATAATAGGAGTTTTAAGTATGCCAGATATTTCTTTTTCAATGACTCCTTTGCTTACCAGTATGATGCACATCCCTCTTCTGTTACCGCCTTGAATTCGCTTTCAGCTATTGCTACCCGCCACCTTGGCTTCATGCCATAGCCTGTGTTCACTTTAGACTTCATGCACTTCCTAAGGACACTACTTCATATTCTATCGATCACTGTGAGTTTCTTGAGCTTCACACAGAACTTAGCAGTAGTACCTTTGTATAAACTGATTGCTCTCGGACTGACTGTGGTGTCAGTATTGGCTTCTGTAACACTGCTCAGTATTCACAGCAGAGTTCTTTGCCCTGTATCAGACCATACCGTACATCCACTGACACAGGTTTTTCAGTTCTCATACCTGCTCTGATTCTCTCTGTGCCCTTCAGAGCCTGTGTGTGCTACACACAGTCCATCCCTTAGTGTAACAGTTCCAAGAAAGCTTTCACTTGCTCACTCATGAGTAAGCACCTATGATATTAATGTGGGTCCCTGGTCACATCAGTCTGATGGGAAACAAGGCTCCTGATGCTGCTGCCAAGGCTGCAGTCATTCTAACCTTGGCCCACTAGTTCTTCCATTCCTTCCAATGATCTCCGTGTTGCCATCTGTCGTCTGTCACTTTGGCATAACCACTGGTCTTCCCTTCATGGGAACTAGCTCTGGGGTATTAAACCTACCTGGGCTACTTGGCCAACCTCCTCTTGGCCCTCTCACTTTGAGATCATTTTAGCTAGGTTATGTATTGGGCAGTGTCGTTTTAGCCATTGCCATTTGTTGATAGATGATCCCCCACCACTTTGTGCTCATTGGCATCAGCCTTTGATGGTTTACCATTTCCTGACCAAATGCCCTCTTTTCAACTGCTTAAATTTTAATGTACATTATATGATCAAAAGTATCCAGACACCTGGCTGCAAATGACTTAAAAGTTTGTGGCACCGTCCGTCAGTAATACTGGAATTCAATATGGCATAGGCCCACCCTTAGCCATAATGACAGCTTCCACTCTTACAGGCATATGTTCATTCAGGTGCTGGAAGGTTTCGTGGGGAATGGCAGCCCATTCTTCATGGAGTGCTGCACTGAGGAGAGGTATCGATGTTGGTCAGTGAGGCCTGGCATGAAGTCGGTGTTCCAAAACATCCCAAATGTGTTCTATAGGATTCAGGTCAGGATTCAATGCAGGCCAGTCCATTACAGGGATGTTATTGTCATGTAACCACTCTGCCACAGGCTGTGCATCATGAACAAGTTTTCGATCGTGTTGAAAGATGCAATTGCCATTCCCGAATTGCTCTTAAACAGTGGGAAACAAGAAAGTGCTTAAAACATCAGTGTAGGGCTTGCTGTGATAGTGCCATGTAAAATAACAAGGGGTGCAAGCCACCTGCATGAAAAGCATGACCACACCATAACACCACCGCCTCTGCCGCCTCTGAATTTTACTGTTGGTGCTATACACGCTGGCAGATGATACTCACCGGGCATTCACCATACCCACACCCTGCCATCAGATTGCCACATTGTGTACTGTGATTTGTCACTCCACACAATGTTTTTCGATTGTTCAATCATCCAATGTTTACACTCCTTACACCAAGTGAGGTGGTGTTTGGCATTTACCTGCATGTTGTGTGGCTTATGAGCAGCCGCTCGACCGTGAAATCCAGGTTTTATCACCTCTCACCCAACTGTCATAGTACTTGCAGTGGACCCTGATGCAGTTCGGAATTCGTGTGTGATGATCTGGATAGATGTCTGCCTATTACACACATGACCCTCTTCAACTGTCTGTGGTCTCTGTCAGTCAGCAGATGAGGTCAGCCTGTATGCTTTTGTGCTGTATGTGTCCCTTCATGTTTCCACTTCACTATAACATCAGGAGCAGTGGACCTAGGGATGCTTAAAAGTGAAGAAATCTCACATACAGACATATGACACAAGTGACCTCCAATCACCTGACCATGTTCGAAGTCCGTAGTTCTGCAGAGCACCCCATTCTGGTCTCTCACAATGTCTAATGTCTACTGAAGTTACTGATATGGAGTACCGGGCAGTAGGTGGCAGCACAATGCACCTAATATGAAAAACGTATGTTTTTGGGGATGTCCAGATACTTTTGATCACATAGTGTATGTTTACCGTCTGAGTAATTGACAGTTACTGAATTATGGGTGGGCTGTTGACCACATTTTACTTTCTATCCATCATAGCAATAGGGCAAAGGACATCTAATCTTTAGTTCGGGATCTCCATTATCTTGACAGCGTATTTTGTGGACCTTCCTCCAAGGAGTAGCCCTTGATATTAGCTCTTTTTCCTTCCATTGATTGGGCTTAATGCACAATCATTTGGAATTCCTTTATCATATTCATGTTCTAAGGTTCTGAGATGGGTTTGTATGACCTTAGTCATTTTTGTCCCCTAAAACAAAACAAAACAAACATCAGAAACTTCAAAATATTTGGTTCACTATGGCTCCAATTAGGCAATGTAAAAGCCATTTCTACGTAACAGGAAACAAAACGGAAGCAGTGGCTTGTTCCCAGGTCCATATATTCATGTTACTTTGATTGCAAATGGAAATAAGACAGCTGCACATCAGGAATCCATCAGTGTTTTCTGGAGATGATGGCCAGAACATGATGAAATGGCTGAAAGAATTAGTGATTCACCAAATAAGAGATGTGATGATATGACACATTAGGTTATTTTGTAAGTGTGCTTTCATTTGGGCAACAGAGCAGAGTTGTAGTTTGAGAACAGTGAAGAGGAATTCAATAACTCAGACGAATTACAGACTGAACTAAAGAAAACATTTGGTGATAATCAGTAGTAAGTTTGCTTGGTGAAAGAACAATTGAAGAACAAGGCCAAACCTCATGGGGAAATAATACTTCCTTATATACTGAATGCTTTGTGCTTATGCCATATTGTGAATCTGAAAGTGACTGAAGCCAAAAAAATCTCTCTTGAAAGGAGTTGCAGAAAACATGTACCAAACTCTGCTGTAAAAGATACTACAATAGAATAATTCAGAAGTGTTGCCAAGGCGTCAAGGAAAGGCAAAAGAAAAGAATATGACACAAGAGGTATGATTGACTCTTGAATGTGGTGCCTATGGCAGTTGCGAAAGAGTACCATGACCTCACTTCCATCATATGTCAAATTGTAAGCAAAGAGAGACAGCATTTTATGGCAGCCAGATCTGAGTGTTAGCGAACACAGGAAACAGCAGCCATGAATGTTGGCTCCATATATCAGGAAATAATAGAGAATGGTGAAGAACAGTTGCATCAATATTTAGTACCAGTCTCTGCCACCAGTAGGAAACACCATGAGAAAAAAGACTGGACTTCTTACACAGCCATAAAAAGACAACCTAGCATCCAACCAACGCAGCTATGACCAACTCTTCTGACAAGTATTAGCATCTACATAACAACAGAAATTTGGAAGATGGAGGATACTGTGGATGTCCAGGAGAAAGGAGACGAACATTTGATGACTATTACATCACAAAACGTCAAAAATCACAACATTCCTATTCATGCCACTCACCTGCAGATTATTATAGTTGAACCAAAGGAAGAAGCAAATTGCCACACCCTGGCATAGGTCACTCCCCAGCGCTTTACCTGTTTCCCATCACCATAGAGAGGTACCAGCCCAATTACTAGCTCCCAAAATTCAGGAAAATTAAGTGAAATGACCATCTGAGGATGTGAGATTGCCACAGGTGAAAATCTTCTGTGGACACCAGTTACCAAGATGTTGGGAAATTTCATCATAAATAGGCTACCTTAGCCAGGTTCTATTTGATTCAAGCGCTTCTTTTTCTGTAATGCTAAATGCTTGTCATCACAAACTAAAGTAGACTTTTCCATGATAAGAAAGTGATTATGCTGTAAGTTACAAATGGGAAGTATGTCCAAATGATAGGAACATGTATTGCAGGAATAACTAACAGGAACAGGACACAGCCCTTCGAATTTTTCAGCTTAGCAGAATATAGTCACTTCATTATTCCCAGATGGGACCTGTCACAGGCATCAGAAGCAGCCTAGACTGTGGAAGAAGATAGGTCCAAATTGACAGAGCTGTTCCGATGGATGAAGGCAGGTGTGCCGTATATATATATATATATATATATATATATATATATATATATATATATATATATATATATATCCTTGTAACCGCCCCCGGTGTAAAACCTGTCCCATTCACCCTCCCACCACCACCACCACCACCTACTCCAGTCCTGTAACCCGGAAGGTGTACACGATCAAAGGCAGAGCCACGTGTGAGAGCACCCACGTGATCTACCAACTGACCTGCCTACACTGTGACGCATTCTATGTGGGAATGACCAGTAACAAACTGTCCATTCGCATGAATGGACACAGGCAGACAGTGTCTGTTGGTAATGAGGATCACCCTGTGGCTAAACATGCCTTGGTGCACGGCCAGCACATCTTGGCACACTGTTACACCGTCCGGGTTATCTGGATACTTCCCACCAACACCAACCTATCCGAACTCCGGAGATGGGAACTTGCTCTTCAATATATCCTCTCTTCCCGTTACCCACCAGGCCTCAACCTCCGCTAACTTCAAGTTGCCGCCACTCATACCTCACCTGTCATTCAACAACATCTTTGCCTCTGCACTTCTGCGTCGACTGACATCTCTGCCCAAACTCTTTGTCTTCAAATATGTCTGCTTGTGTCTGTATATGTGTGGATGTGTGGATGTGTGTGTGTGTGTGTGTGTGTGTGTGTGTGTGTGTGTGTGTGTGTATATATACCCGTCCTTTTTTCCCCCTAAGGTAAGTCTTTCCGCTCCCGGGATTGGATTGACTCCTTACCCTCTCCCTTAAAACCCACATCCTTTCGTCTTTCCCTCTCCTTCCCTCTTTCCTGATGAGGCAAGTTTGTTGCGAAAGCTTGAATTTTGTGTGTATGTTTGTGTGTGTGTCGACCTGCCAGCACTTTCATTTGGTAAGTCACATCATCTTTGGCTTTAGATATATTTTTCCTATGTGGAATGTTTCCCTCTCTTTCCCTCTCTCTCTCTCTCTCTCTCTCTCTCTCTCTCTCTCTCTCTCTCTCTCTGTCTCTCTCTCTCTCTCTCTCTGTCTCTCTCTCTCTCTCTCTCTCTCTCTCTCTCTCTCTCTATATATATATATATATATATATATATATATATATATATATATATATATATATATATAAAATGGAAGGAAACATTCCACGTGGGAAAAATTATATATAAAAGCAAAGATGAGGTGACTTACCGAACAAAAGTGCTGGCAGGTCGATAGACACACAAACAAACACAAACACACACACAAAATTCAAGCTTTCGCAACAAACTGTTGCCTCATCAGGAAAGAGGGAAGGAGAGGGGAAGACGAAAGGAAGTGGGTTTTAAGGGAGAGGGTAAGGAGTCATTCCAATCCCGGGAGCGGAAAGACTTACCTTAGGGGGAAAAAAGGACAGGTATACACTCGCACACACGCACATATCCATCCACACATACAGACACAAGCAGACATATGTCTGCTTGTGTCTGTATATGTGTGGATGTGTGGATGTGTGTGTGTGTGTGTGTGTGTGTGTGTGTGTGTGTGTGTGTGTGTGTGTGTATATATACCCGTCCTTTTTTCCCCCTAAGGTAAGTCTTTCCGCTCCCGGGATTGGATTGACTCCTTGTCTGCTTGTGTCTGTATGTGTGGATGGATATGTGCGTGTGTGCGAGTGTATACCTGTCCTTTTTTCCCCCTAAGGTAAGTCTTTCCGCTCCCGGGATTGGAATGACTCCTTACCCTCTCCCTTAAAACCCACTTCCTTTCGTCTTCCCCTCTCCTTCCCTCTTTCCTGATGAGGCAACAGTTTGTTGCGAAAGCTTGAATTTTGTGTGTGTGTTTGTGTTTGTTTGTGTGTCTATCGACCTGCCAGCACTTTTGTTCGGTAAGTCACCTCATCTTTGTTTTTATATATAATCTCTCTCTCTCTCTCTCTCTCTCTCTCTCTCTCTCTCTCTCTCTCTCTCTCTCTCTCTATATATATATATATATATATATATATATATATATATATATATATATATATATATATATCCTCATCACCTTAGCCAGCTTCATCCTGACCCACAACTTCTTCACTTTTGAGGGCCAGACATACCAACAATTAAAGGGAACAGCCATGGGCACCAGGATGGCCCCCTCGTACGCCAACCTATTCATGGGTCGCTTAGAGGAAGCCTTCTTGGTTACCCAAGTCTGCCAACCCAAAGTTTGGTACAGATTTATTGATGACATCTTCATGATCTGGACTCACAGTGAAGAAGAACTCCAGAATTTCCTCTCCAACCTCAACTCCTTTGGTTCCATCAGTTTCACCTGGTCCTACTCCAAATCCCATGCCACTTTCCTTGACGTTGACCTCCACCTGTCCAATGGCCAACTTCACACGTCCGTCCACATCAAACCCACCAACAAGCAACAGTACCTCCATTATGACAGCTGCCACCCATTCCACATCAAACGGTCCCTTCCCTACAGCCTAGGTCTTCGTGGCAAACGAATCTGCTCCAGTCCGGAATCCCTGAATCATTACACCAACAACCTGAAAACAGCTTTCGCATCCCGCAACTACCCTCCCGACCTGGTACAAAAGCAAATAACCAGAGCCACTTCCTCGTCCCCTCAAACCCAGAATCCCCCACAGAAGAACCACAAAAGTGCCCCACTTGTGACAGGATACTTTCCGGGACTGGACCAGACTCTGAATGTGGCTCTCCAGCAGGGATACGACTTCCTCAAATCCTGCCCTGAAATGAGATCCATCCTTCATGAAATCCTCCCCACTCCGCCAAGAGTGTCTTTCCGCCGTCCACCTAACCTTCGTAACCTGTTAGTTCATCCCTATGAAATCCCCAAACCACCTTCCCTACCCTCTGGCTCCTATCCTTGTAACCGCCCCCGATGCAAAACCTGTCCCATGCACCCTCCCACCACCACCTACTCCAGTCCTGTAACCCGGAAGGTGTACACGATCAGAGGCAGAGCCACGTGTGAAAGCACCCACGTGATTTACCAACTGACCTGCCTACACTGTGATGCATTCTATGTGGGAATGACCAGCAACAAACTGTCCATTCGCATGAATGGACACAGGCAGACAGTGTTTGTTGGTAATGAGGATCACCCTGTGGCTAAACATGCCTTGGTGCACAGCCAGCACATCTTGGCACAGTGTTACACCGTCCGGGTTATCTGGATACTTCCCACCAACACCAACCTATCCGAACTCCGGAGATGGGAACTTGCCCTTCAGTATATCCTCTCTTCTCGTCATCCGCCAGGCCTCAATCTCCGCTAATTTCAAGTTGCCGCCACTCATACCTCACCTGTCTTTCAACAACTTCTTTGCCTTTACACTTCTGCCTCGACTGACATCTCTGCCCAAACTCTTTGCCTTTAAATATGTCTGCTTGTGTCTGTATGTGTGGATGGATATGTGCATGTGTGCGAGTGTATACCTGTCCTTTTTTCCCCCTAAGGTAAGTCTTTCCGCTCCCGGGATTGGAATGACTCCTTACCCTCTCCCTTAAAACCCACTTCCTTTCGTCTTCCCCTCTCCTTCCCTCTTTCCTGATGAGGCAACAGTTTGTTGCGAAAGCTTGAATTTTGTGTGTATGTTTGTGTATGTTTGTGTGTGTTTGTGTGTCTATCGACCTGCCAGCGCTTTTGTTCGGTAAGTCACCTCATCTTTGTTTTTATATATAATTTTTCCCACGTGGAATGTTTCCTTCCATTATATATATATATATAACACTCAAGCCCAAAAGAAAAAAAAATAGAAAGAAATGTGCATACCAACAACATAATAAGCATTGCAGGTAGTCAAGGAGAACTAAATGTCACAAGCCACTGCACATCCCTAAAGATATGTGCATAGGAACAACCAAAGCAATCCAGGATGGGCAGCTCCATACCATAAACAAAGTATTGAAGTATTGTGTTCTGCCAGCACTACAGACAAGACAGTGGAAGGAAAAACTGCCAAATTACAAATAGCACTTGGAAATGTTGTCCCTCTGTCAGATAAATCCTGTCTGTTTTATGTCAATTTTTGGATGCTTTCACATCTGGAATGGAGAAAAGATAGAACAAGAGGCCTGTGGTAAAACACCATATTAACACAGGGGATCATCCATCAACTAGCCAGCACTCATATAGTGTTACCAGTTGAATTACACATAATTTGGAAGGAAGTGGAAAATATGCTGTGGATTAAAATCATTGAGTCTTCAGTGTGTTCTTGGTCCTCTCCTGTGGTCCTTGTGAAGGAGGAGGATGGCACATGACATGTCTGTACTGACTATGGGTAACAGAATAATATCATGAAAAAGGGAGTCTGCCTATTGCTGTGCATTGATGACCCCCTGGACTGCTTGGAAGGAGTCAAGTATTTCCCTGCTATGAATATTCAGACAAGTTACTGGCAAACTGAGGTTGCTGAGGATGACTGGGAAAAGACTGCCTTCATAACATATGATTCTCTCCATGAGTTTAAAGTTATGCCATTTGGGCTGTATAACACATGCATGACAAGCAGCTTTGACATCTTAAATGGATGGTGAGTCTTTCCTTCTAGATGATACTGTAATTTCTTTCAGACATTTGAAGAACATTGAAGCTGCCAGACAACCACACTGAATTATGTTCAGACTGCAGGCCCCTGCCTGAATCCCAAAAAGTGCCTCATCACCAAAGAAATAAGAATCTGGTGATGCCTAATCAATGAGAATGGATCCTGCTTCTGTCCAGAGAGAATATGAGCAGTCAGATTTTCCATCTTGTTGGCACATTTTTTATGTGAGAAGTTTCCTCAGAATGTGGTGGTACATCCCTTGCAAGAACTCCTGCAGAAAGATGCATAATTTTGCTGGAACAATGTGCAAGAGAGATCTTTCCTGACCTTCAAGGAGGTGCTAAAATCATCTTCAGTCCTAGCATTGTGTAATGAGAATGCTGAGAGAGAACTTCACACCAGCACTAGTGGGAATGAGATATGTGCAGTTCTAGTAAAAATTCAGGGAGGTGCTGAAAAGGTGATAGCTTATGCTTCCAGAATACTATCAATATCTGAGGTAAACTACTCTACACCCAAAAAAGAGTGCCTTGCAGTTGTTCAGAGCATCAACAAGTTCAAGTCATACTGATTTGGCAATCCATTCATTATTAATATGGACCACCATTTTGGTTGACTAGCAAGAAGGGTACATTGGGTTAACTGGTGAGATGGGTGCTGAGGCTTCAGGAGCACAATGTCACAGTAGTATACAAAAGCACACACACAAGGACTGCATTTAAACCAATCATTGTTTGGAACACGGTAGAGTGTGTTAAATCTCAGCCATCACTCCACTAAACAACGTTGCTGCTCAACAGAGGGAAGATCCAGCACTGCTGAAAACCATAAAAAGCCTCGAAGAAGGGAGAACCAACCAAAGTAAAATAGAGTTAATAAGCAGAATGTTACATAAGATGAACTATGATGCATTGGAGCAGAAATGGTCAGTCGTCAACCCAGCCCATCTATCGCATTATCCTAAAATATTTCCATGACACTCTGCTGTCTGATCACCTGGGATTTGTGATGAATCTACACAGAACCCGATACAGGTATCACAGACCAGGTCACAACTGATACATTAGACACTCCTCAAATCACTGTAAGGAATGCCAATGATGGAAGTACGAGGGCCGTTCAGAAAGTAACCTCCGGTTGATTTAAAAAACTACACCAAGTTAAATAAAAATATTTTAATATATACATCTTTCAACTACATCTTTGCACTATTTTTCTACATAGTCTCCATAGCGATTGAGGCACTTATCGTATCTCTTCACAAGCTTTGAAATTCCTTCTGCATAAAAATCACCCGCTTGTGCCTGGAGCCAGCCTGTGACCGCATCTTTGAGCTCTTCGTCGTCATCAAACCGCTGTGACCCGAGCCATTTCTTCAAATGCATGAAGAGGTGATAATCACTTGGCGCCAGGTCTGGGCTGTAAGGTGGATGGTTGATAACGTCCCACTTGAAGGACTCAAGAAGGGCCGTTGTTCTGCGAGCAGAGTGAGGACAGGCGTTATCGTGCAAAAAAACAATACCGGAAGTCAGCATACCACGGCGTTTGTTCTGTATAGCCCGTCGTAACTTTTTTATTGTTTCACAGTACACGTCTTGATTAATGGTCGTACCACGTTCCATGAATTCAACCAACAACACCCCTTTGGCATCCCAAAACACCGTTGCCATCAGTTTTCTGGCAGAAAAATCTTGCGAGGCTTTTCTTGGTTTGGTAGGCGAATTTGAATGTGCCCACATCTTTGATTGTTCTTTTGTCTCAGGGTTCACGTACTTAATCCAGGTTTCGTCACCGGTCACGATTCTGTGTAACAATGGTTCTCCTTCGTCCTCATAACGTGACAGAAAGTCTAATGCAGAGGCCATTCTTTGAGTTTTGTGGTGGTCGGTAAGAATTTTGGGCACCCATCGTGCACAGAACTTACGGTAACCCAATCTTGCTATCTCGTACAAGAGAGTCTTAGAAATCTGTGGAAAACCAGTAGACAACTCCGACATTGAGAAACGTCGATTTTCACGAACTTTTGCATCAACTGTCTGAACGAGTTCGTCAGTCACCAATGATGGTCTACCACTCCTATCTTCATCATGAACGTTTTCTCGTCCACTTTTAAATAAACGTACCCATTCACGGACAACTCCTTCACTCATAACTCTTGGTCCGTACACGGCACAAAGCTCACGATGAATAGCTGCTGCAGAATATCCTTTGGCTGTAAAAAACCTTATGACAGCACGCACTTCACATTTGGCGGGGTTTTCTATTGCAGCACACATTTCAAACTGCCACAAAAACTAAACTAGCGCAGGTACGACGTTCACTCGACCACGGCTTGATGCCGACTGACCTGTTGAGTGCGTGAACGCACAGATGGCGTCGCTACTCCCCCCACAACCCGCACTGTGACCAATCGGAGGTTACTTTCTGAACCGCCCTCGTACATGCCACAATTACTCCCGGGGCACCTGATACCAATTCTGCATGCAGCACCCCATTTCACCAGGTTGGAATTGTCCTCTTAGTGAGATTTCCAAAACCAATAAATGGGAATCAATGCTAATGGTATGCGGTGACTACTTCACCTGGCACACTGTGACCATAAATTTCTAACTGCCAAACATTGAGAAATTGCAAGGGTCCTTGAAGAAGACATAATTTTGAAGCATGGAGTACCATGTGCGATCGTCTCTGATTGCGGAAAAGTTGTCCACCTGAGATTGGTATTGAGGTAATTTCATGTTGCGACACCATCAACAAGATGACAACTGCCGACCACCCACAGACAGAGGGCCTCTCAGAATGTTTCACTGAGACATTAAGAGATATGCTCTGAATGTATGTTGATGCGGAACAGAGAGAGTGGAGTATAACACTGCCAGTCATTACATCTGCATATAACAGGAATGTTACAACAGAAAGCACAGGCCAGTGAGAGAGCCTGATTCTGGAAATGGAATTTTACACCTGTGCAGGAAGTGGGTTGTGTGTCATTGTTGCCATTTTAGACAGTCGTACCAGGGAAGCAAGAGAGAGGATGATGATTGGTGGCTGGTGCCCTCTTTCTACAACAGAACTACACACATGTATTAACAGGATTCTTCATTAATAAGAACAAGAAGTTGCTTATCTTTAAGCAAGTTGTTGTGGTACATGCTCTTCTGTAACAGTCCACAGCCTCACTGCTGGTGAAGTACAAGTCCCACTATAAACACCACACTCTCACAGCCAGTGTCATGAACTGACAAATGTCAAAAAGAATAGTGACTGAGATAGTAACTGAACTGACTGCAACTGCGACTGACACTGTCTGTGACTGGGCTGACTTTCTATGACTCTCTGGGCCCTCTGGTCCATGGCGACAATCTAAATACTTGTGGTCGAAAGGCTGTTGGCATCGTGTTGCTTCCGAGTCTCTTTGGTCTCTCTCTTGACAAACAGGCTAGATTCAGTGCCTATTGTCGATCCTCTTGCAACCTCTTTGCCGACTAGTGTGCTGGCGACAGCTTATGCTGACACATTCCTCCTTCCCCCTCCCCTTCGAAATGCTGCTCTGTTGTTATGTAGGGAAAATGCAAACAACTACTGGGAGGGAAACAGGATGCTGGATGTAAAGATGAGCCAGGAGCCGTGACTGTGGACGACTACATACTCCTGACCGTACCGTGCCACGTGGTTTGTGGGGCAACAGGAACATCCTCTGGAAAACTGTTGCCAGAGTGCCCATCCAGGCCTGAGGGGGTGTTCTGGGGCATTGGCAGCATGATATATCCTAGTCTGTCTTTTGGCCTCTCTCCTGATATGCGCTCTTGATTCAGTGCCTATTATCAGTCTTCTTGCAACCTCTTTGCCAACCAGTGTGCTGGCGATGGCTTACACCACCACAATGGGATAATAAAAAAGTATTAAAATGCTGTTTTAGGTAATATATCCTTTGTCACTTGCTGGATGTCACTTAAGAGATCAAGAACTATTACCCTTCATGAAGAAGACAAAAGCATAGAGCCACTGTTAACATTCTTGGATGAAGTTCTGTTCTGTCTGTGTGCATAGATAATAAATATACTTTCAGTGCTAATTCATGTACTTAACTGACTTACCTACTTTTGATATGGAGTTGATTGTAGTTATGACATGACATGACATGACATGACATGACATTATTACTAATATTAACATCAGTTGGTTCTACTTAGAAGTTCATCAACAGAGTAGGAGGAGATGGCCACCAGTAAATAATTCAGGCTTCTGTGAAACTGAAGTTGATTAGTACTTAAACTCTTTACAGTTGCTGGTAACTTATTGAAAATGTCTGTTCCTGAATACTCCAACCATCCCCAGTAAACAGCAAAGCCTGACCCAATACCAGCCTACACAGCTATGCAGGAACATCTTAACCACGTCTTCTTTTAAATCTTGACTAGCTTTTGTCATGACCCGAACTGAAGAATATTCTTACCAAAATCCGTCTCACTTTTCCCAAACTGGTGTTCCACTACCCTCAATGTCAAAGTATCATAAGTCACATCTTTGTGAAACATCTAGTTGTAAAATATAATCTCGTGCACCCTTCCGACTAGAGTTATGTCCATCCCAGTCTGATGCCGTAGCGTGGTTGGGTCATACCATAACAACATGGGACAAAGAGTCAGATTTAGAAATGATACACAGGAATATAACTAAATTTGGAATGAGAAAATATTACATATTATGCCCTGATAGGTTTGGTACTTGATCCATTCCTGCTCTTCACCTGAATACATTATTTAGCAAAGGCATTGGAGGACTTACTGAAAACTGTGATGTTTGTTGGTAAGTATACTGGTGGTATGTCCAAAAACAGCCAACAGAACAGCATAAAAAGCCCACAACTGGTTAATAGCAAACAGCTTAACCCTTAATCTTACAAAACACTCATACTGTAAAACTCTAGAAAAATAATTGTTATTTGTAGGTAGCCAAGTATTGATCAATGAGCATACACCAAGTGAAACTTCCCATGTTTGAAATTCCTAAGCATCAAAATGTAGAACAGACTGAGGTGGTATTAACATGTGGATAAACTAACCAAAAATCAGTTCTGCCTAATTTGCATTTAGAAATCACTCTATTCGTTGAGCTGCAAACAAGATCACTAGCACACTTTCACTAAATACTATCCTCTTCCATAACCCTCTGGGGTGATACAGTTAAGGCTGGAAACTCCATAGAGGTATGCAGCAAGAATATTGTGTAAAGTTGAGATTCTTATAATTCCAACACATTTCTCCCTAATTGCAAATTCACTCTTACTACTATTCACAAATGCCATGATCTGTGGAATTCAAAACCACAGAACTAGAAATATAAATACTTTCCATCCCTATCTAGTGTCCAGAATAGAGATTTATATTCTGTTACAAAAATATTCAGCAGGTTGCTAGTAGAGATCAGAAATAGTGATCATGAATGTGATGTTTGGGTTGCATACACAAGTCAAGGCACCACTGTTACATCAGTGCTAATAGTTTTCCTTTGTTCCTGCTGTAGTTCAGGGAATGTGAAGAGTCTCAGGACTGTAGTGCCATGGTTGAGTCATATTCCGACTTGTTCTATCTTACTGAAGAATGAAGCAGTGTAATGCTACTTGTGACATGTTGTTAGCATGGGAGATGAGTATACGATCTTGGAGCTGTAAAGTAGCACTGACAGAGTGAAATGACAAATTGTCAGGATCTGATGGACTACAAGCAGCTATATTTTGTGAGACTGTGGAGAATGTAAGGTGAAAATTATTTGATGCAAACTCTACAATTGCAAATGTATTCCATTAGAGGAGGAGTGACATGTAGAATGAGTTTCACTCTATAGTCACTGCTTCAGATGAAAAATGTACAAATTTTGTCAGTGCAAAGAAAATGATTATTTTCTTGCTTATTCTACCTCTAGAATCAGAAAGCATATGTGCTGTGTGAAATGAAAACTGTATTTGTTTGGTCATGGCAACTTACATTTATGGACTAACAGTGAGTTATGTAGTTTACCATTCATTTCCAAAATTATTTAGTTGGATAAATAAAAAATCTACTCACCAAGCGGCAGCAGAACACACACATAAGACTGTTGTAATTTGCAAGTGGCTCCTTCTTCAGGCAGAAGGGTTGAAGGGGAAGCAATAAAGATGAAGGAAAAGGACTGGAGAGGTCTAGAAAAAGATGTAGATTTTGGGGAAGTCTCCCAGAACTGTGGATAATGGGAGATTTACCGTACTGGATGAGGAGGAGAGATTGAGTGTTGGGAACTTCATCGGACATGATTTAAAAATCTGAGAGCTTGAACGAAATTAGAATTACATTAATACCTTCAGCTGCTAATGGGTGTTGATATATATCAACGGGGACAGGTGAAAATGTGTGCCCTGACCAGAACTCGAACCCGGGATCTCCTGCTTACATGGCAGACACTCTACCTACCTGAGCCACCGAGGGCACAGAGGATAGTGCGACTGTAGGGACTATCTCATGCATGCCTCCTGCAAGACCCACATTCTCACCTTGTATGTCCACACACTACATTCGTAGTGTCACACCCCAACACACTCATTACACATGGAAGACGTTCTTACCAGTTCAGAGTTCGGGCAATATATGTGCATCTGCACAGGAGGAGGAGGTCATGCACTACAACATGTCCTTGGTTCTCACCACCCACCTGGCCTTAATTTATGTTAATTTCTTCAGTTTCAGCTTTTCTTCACTGTAACTACTCTTTGCTTCACTCCGTTTTACTTTTCTACATCTTTCATTGTCTTTCCTGTCTGTTTTTCACCCCCCCCCCCCCCCCACCACTCTTATGTACAATATACTTAGCTTTTCACACTTATTAACTCATGCGCGATATTTTAGTAGTAATCTCTGTCTTGCATATTACCCTGTCTTTCGCCTTCAAGCTCTGAGGTTTTCAAATCTCGTCTGATTCAATTCCCAACAATCAGTCTTTCCTTCTCATCCTGTACGATATGTCTCCCCTGACCTGCAGTTCTGGGTAACTTTCCCAAACTCCATCCCTTTTCCTAGACTTCTCCAGTCCTCTTCTTTCACCCTTCTTCCTTCCCCTTCGACCATTCTGCCTGAAGAAGGAGCCAACGGTTCCAAAAGCTTTGCCAATCACAACAGTCTTCTATGTGTGTGCTCTGCTGCCACCTTGGTGAGTAGTTTTTTATCAATCCAATTAAATAATTTTAAGATTCATGTCTATAATTTATTTTGATTATTAATCACCATTTAGAGATTGCATTTTATTCTCATGCCATGTTTTCTGCTACGATCATTAAATATTTGATAACATCTCATGTGCACGTGTGTGTGTGTGTGTGTGTGTGTGTGTGTGTGTGTGTGTGTGTGTGTGTGTGTCAACATAAGTGTTAGACATCCACTGACTAGATATTTAATATTAAAATAATTTAAACTTCTTCAAAGACTGCTGTAAATGTATGTATCAACAAAACAATATTCACTGCTAACCAGTCAGTCCTTCTACATCCACATCTACATAGATACTCTGCAATCCACCATACGGTGCGTGGCGGAGGGTACCTTATGTTGGTACATAATGTCCTTCTGTCACTTAGGCAGGTTGGACGTTTTGTGACATTTCAACTTTCTCTTGAGAATGGTCAAAGCCAAAATCATTGTTGTGTGGAAATACCTAAATGGAAATTGTTGTGGCCCACAATACAAATGAACTTTGGTTTTTGTAATCTCTTTATTGGTAGACAACACACAACAGCACAAGGTGCAATAACATGATACTGCCAGGTGGTGGTATAGTGTCAGTAATGCAAGAATGCCCAGATCTCCAAGGCTGCATGATAAGAAACAAATGTCAGCATGACATGACCAAAGTTGGGAGGCTCATGTCAGACTAGCTATAGACAAGTGTAAACATAATTGACATTGGTGGCACTAGTTTTGAGTCAGTGCACACAGCTGGTGTTGTAGACTCATGCTGGATGCTGACTGAGGAGCCTCTAGTGTCAATCCTGCATACATGAGCATTAGCTCAGTACAGTAGCATCTGCAGAATGCTGCCTCAGCCAGCAAAATGTATGTTCCTGGAGCGAGGTGTATACCGCTGGTGCCAGCTGATAACAAAAGTGAGACCGTGCCATAGGTTTAAGTGAAATGTGAGATTCAAAATTCTCTGCTTTTCCACACCAGAAGAAAAAAAATCAAGGAATTCAGTGCAGAGCACATCCAGTTGTGGATAAGGAACATTCTCTGAGGTGGTGTTTACTGTGCCATTGATGGAAAATCCAAAAGATGTGGGTGCGTCCAGTGACAAAAGGTTCTCAGTATCAGCATTGCATATGGCTGAGAAAGTCAAGTCCTCTAAAGTGATGGAGTGAGTTCTGGTGCCCCTAGTTGTAAATATGTTTGAAAATTGACAAGACTGGTGGTATTGATGTAAAAATTGACTGTCCTGCCAACCAACCACAACAAAACAAGCACTTTATTGGAGGATCCTCCCTGAGTGGTTGTTGTGTACAGGTAACATGTAACATTAACATCCATGAGACAAGAAACCCCCCCCCCCAGGACAACCACATGTGACGCGTCCCTGTCTGGCACATGTAGTGCAATCAGCCCAACAGAATGGGCAGTAATATCTGTCATGCTTCTGAAAACAGTCAAAGCAGGATGAGTAAGGCCGTCACAACCTGGGGCAGCATGAGGTACCCTGTTTCAATGGAGAGGGATGTGTGTTGTTGTTGTTTGTGTACTGCCACAATTGAACCACTGCTTGCTGAATCCACCAAGTCTCAGAGTTCACTGTTCATCACAGCAGTATTCATCAAGGTATTTAAGAGCCAGCCTACCTCTTGGAGACTTTGTAGGGCTGTCTAAACACAAAACCGTGTCTAATTAAGGGTCATCAAACAGTTAAGCTTTTAACTGAAACTCTTCATAGGGTGCTGCGTGGATGATTCTGTCTCTGATCATGTCTTCTGTTTAAGATTCTTTCGCATTAGACATAAAAAAACTTACATCATCGACTTAGCCCTTTGAGTTCAGCCACCTAACCTTGGTAGGATTGACTCGGTTGCTTTTGATAATGGTAAAACTCAAGGTAAGCATAAACACATAACAAGTCTTCGGTAGTGAGCACTTAACAAAGAACAAATTTCATCAAACGTCGGCTTATCAGGTTCTGTCAGGGGGACCAGCTTACACAACAACCAATAAGTTCGTGGTGGAATCCAGGATAAGAAAGTGGGTTTAGCAGAACCATCACCATTTACTTCAAAGGCCCTAAAATGCATTCATAGCCTTTGTTTGTGTGGGTACCAGTCTTCTCACTTTTCCTTGTATCGTGGGAATGGCAGTTGATTGACGATCAGCTGCTGCAGTACGCTGACCAGGAAGTCCTCCATACGCTTTTGGCTTCTCAATTTATGAGCAATCATCTGTTGCATAACAGTGGCAAGAGATGGTTTGGCCATGGTGAACAGAAAGAAGGAAATGTTTGTGGCCATTCAGCACAAGAAGTCTGTAGTTTGTGGAAAGACACTGTCTTAAAGCATCAGTCAACCACTGAAATTCTCATGCAAGTTTTCAGCATTCAAACAATGGAACAAACATAAGTTCAATCCACAGTTGCCAGTTGTGTTCTGGGGCACAGCATAAAGGCATGCTGGTTTTTGTAATCTGTGTATTGGTAGACTGAAGCCCATGACAGCATGAGGTACAATTACACGGTGGAAAAATTTCAGAAGGATAACAACATCCAAGTCTTGGGGGCTTCGTGAAAGGTAAGTCAACAGCATAGTGTAAATTAAAGCTGGGAGGCTAACACTGGCCTAAATATAGACAAGTGTAGACCTCACTGATGTGGGTTGTGCTAGTGCCCATGGTCGTGACCATCAATCGGTTGATCAACCTTTGGCAAAAATTGCCACACAGAACAAGAAGCTGTTTCATTACTGGTCTGATTTGTATCTTTTTGCCCCCTCTCTGTTCAACACCAACTTCTCAGTATTGTATGGATTTGAATTATTCATCTACATCTACATGATCTCAGCAAGAAACCTAATGGTGTGTGGTGGAGGGTACTTCTTGTGCTACTAACTGAGCCCTCCAACACTGTTCCACTCACGAACTGAGCATGGGAAGAATGATTGGCAGTAAGCCTCTGTATTGGCTCTAATCTCTCAAATTTTCTCATCATGGTCATCACAGGAGATGTATGTGGGGGGAGGAGTAATATGTTGTTTATACAACACACTCCCACACAACTTCGGTTTGGTTTCTGTCATCAGTATGTGAACTTGTAGTCACAGTTAAATAATGGAAAATCCAGGTTGGAATGTAACATTGTTATGAAAAGGGTAGTTGCTACTCACCATATAGTGAAGATGCAGATTCACAGATAAGCTCAACAAGGCCTTTGTCAAAAATCACACACACACACACACACACACACACACACACACACACACACACACACACACACACACGACCAAAGTGTCTGGCAGCTGAAGCCAGACTATTTTGTGACAGTCCTTTTGTTGCGGCTGTGTGCAACTCAGCTTCCACTTGATAAGGATAAGGTGAGTAGCAACTATCCTTTTCCTAATATTGTTCTAGTCATAATTACTTCTCCAAGATCAGACCTTTTATTTTTTAAAAAAAGACTTGGTGCCATCTTCAGGTGGTCCTGATGACTTCTGCTCCCCTCTTTTCAATGTCCTATATATTTTGGCCAGTACCACCTGCACCACTCCACTCCTGTTGCTACCTGTGCAGCTGTCATGGTGGATGGTGACAGTGGCAGCATTGGTGCTGCCCGACTACGAACTCTGCTCTTCAGCATCTGTGCTATCACTGTCAGGTGTTAATATCACTGTACAGGAATGCTTTTCCTTTCCTAAATTCAGTGCAGGGTTCCATACCTGAATCAATTGTAGGCTGCTATCTTTATTTATTAGACCATCTTGGACAATTATTTCAGTGACGTCTAGAATCCTGCAGTCCCAAAAGGGAAAAGATTGCCTAATTATTTTGGTGTTGTTGTAGTCCTTAATATGGCTAGTTTTACTATGGTCAACCACGGCTTATTTCGTGTCCTGTCATTATTCAGTGTGGTTTCTACGTTCACGGCACCCCTATGCTACATTACATTTTTTTTTTCTTTATAGAGAAAGCCAACACAAGTCAGTCTTGTAATTCTGAAAAGTCTACTTCATTGGCTGTTTCTAATGAACACAGTTCATTTGGCAAAGTGAATACTGGATGTTCAGGATTTCTTTATCTCCAGCCAGCTTGGGTGTATGTAACAGGGCCCACGGCTAGAAGTGGATGCACAAGCAGCATTTGAGATGGTGGCAGCCAGTCCAGCTTCATCAGTAGATCACTGATCAGTACTTTAAAACTGAAGTTGTTGCAAATCACCCACTGGCAGTTAATGCCATAAAGTCCTCATTCACTGTCACACTCACATCAGCTGGTTTACCTGACACTGAGGACATGGAACAACACTCAGTACCTGAAGAGTGTAAAAGGTAACACATTTGTAATTTGCAGCTGGTTGAACCTGCAGAAGAATATGATGATCTCCCCACTGTTCTTCTAATTGAAGTGGATGATCACTGGAAAATTCTTGAAAACACTATGCCAATACACATCTCCCCAGCACTAGCTTTGCTGCCTTCAAAATTTGTCTGGATCCTTCATAGAAACAATCCAAGGGTTTCTATAAATCATGCTGTCATTAACCTAATCATTCTGCCGTTCAATTAATCATTTGACAACACAGTGTGAAGCTTGTCTGATTTATACGCAATAGAAATATGTGACAGTCAGGACTGACAAATGATTGTGAAGAGTTAAGTACTTCTTGAGAATTTTCATTATTCCTGTTCTATCAAGTATCAGAGCTGTTCTTCCAAGTAATATCTGTAATGCTGAAAAATGTCTTATCACTTTGCAGAGGCAGTGCTGCCTGTGAGAAACAGATGTCAAATTACATTTGAAATGTACATGTTGAACTGCAACCCCCCTCCACCCCTATCTAAAATTCAGTCAATTTTTGTTTACCCCATCGAATAGTGGTGAGAAAGTGACACGGAAGCACCAAGTAATGAGTCCCATTCAATGCATCTTTGCATGAAAATGGCTCTTCCTCACTTAATGATGTCTCTTATTACCCCTCTGTATTAATTATCCAGCATCGCATAATGTTTTTGATGAAAGTATGTCTGAAACTAAGACTCGACCATAAGCCTCTACGTCTTCCCCTAGTGCCTGCAGAGCTTCAGTGACATCTTCCAGATAATCAAAATGCATCTGGATAATTCTTTTTCTATCACTGTAACATGCACACAAAATGTCTTTGGTTTGTTCTTAAGTAGCTGCAGCTAGTGATGCATAGTACCAACTTCATTTCCCCCTCCAGGTACCCTAAAAAATTAAAAATACATGTTTGTTGACAAATAACAAGTTCAGGTCTGCATTGATAGAGGGTTTGAACTGTTCCCATGCACGTTGTCAATGAAAAGTGGCTCTAATTTGATCAGTGGCAGTTGAACACTTTAATTGCATGGCTGTGTAGAAATCCCAGAAGGTGTCCTCTTGGCTGTGGTATCTGAAAATCTTCCACAGCCTTCAGGATTGCCTGCTCCATAACGTATTCATAGTTCTCAAATGCTAAGATGTTGACTTCATATTCTGCCTCATCAAATTAGTCTTGGATAACATTTACCTTTCACCTTCAGCAGTCTCTTTCAATATTTTTGTTAGTAGTCATAACTGTAGCACTGCTAACAGGTGAAAGCACTTGCCGAGCCATAATGTTAAACTTCTGCACTAGAGGTCAGCTGCGCACTTACATAATTTAACAATTATTCTTCTACTCTTTACTCAGATATTACTCAGACAGCTGGTATACATACAATAAAATAATAAATTACAATTATGAATGCAAGTAACTCAAGGTTGCAATCCTTAAACAACTTAGCTGCGAGAGTGCATTATTTTTCACACACGGTGAATTTCTGCCATTTATCTGGTGAAAATTGATGTGCAAGTCATCCTAAAATACTGCAGACATCCCACAGATTCAGAAAGTTCCTGTCTCTGGCACTTTCCTGGGTTTCAGCAGCAGAAAATATCTGAGCACAATTAGAAAGTTATGACTTCATTTACACACAACTTTCAGATTATGGAAGTAGCTTAGTGCCTTTAGTTACAAATGTATAGATATAGATACAAATTCATAGATGTTGTATAGTGATTGTCCACATTCACAGAAAGCACTACAGTATCACTGCAACCCCCCCCCCCCCCCACTCCCCCCTGTTTCAACCTATGACCTGAAATCCTTCCCCCTCTTCATCCCATGGAGCCACTTTTGTACCCCTTCTACCCCCCCCCCCCCCCCCTTGCTTCCCCAAGCCAATATGTACTTAAAATATGCCTGTCTGCCACTCAACTCAATACCTCCTCCATGTGGCAAGTAGCAGTCAGGCCCACTTCATTCTTTTCATTCCATCCCAGATTTTCTGTTATTTGAAATACTTAGTGTGTAATTTTTGAATGTGTCCATATAAATAAATGTAACTTAATTTACTGTGTTTGGGTTTTCCTTTTTATACTTTAATATTAATATTTATAGCTGCCCTGAATTCTCATTCCGATGCAGTTATGGTGGATGCATTGATGAATTTAAAAAATGTGATGGGCAACAGGACTGTGCAGATAATTCAGATGAACTCTTATTGGAATGTCCAAACATCCCAAAGCCAACAAATGGGACATGTCAGTAAGTATGGTGTATCTTGTTTCTGTTCACAAACAAGATTCATATTTTTGTAAATCTATATCCCTTCATAAGTTGATAATTGGAAAAATCTAACAAGCAAATAAAAATCTATTCATATTTCAAGATTTTGTTTCTCTACTTCAATTGCAACTGCATTACCTGTGAAGGAGTATCAAAGCAGTAATGGAACGCCACACAGAGGTGTGTGACATAATGCCAAAGAAATGATAAATATGCCATGGCTACAGTGTGATAGCCATGGATAGAAGTGTTATGATAGCTAAACATTTGAATTTCCTGTGTTTTGCTTAATATGAATTTGTAATACATTTTGTACTTCTGTAAATTACGTAATACCTTAGTTCCTTTGTACATCACCAGGAAAAGACAATTTCACTGTAACTCTGGTGAATGTATTGATGACGCTTCTCGCTGCGACGGCACTAAGGACTGCAAGGATGGATCTGATGAGACATTGATTCAGTGTTCAGCCATAAGGTAAGATCTTGGTAAAATAACAATTCCATGGTTGTTCAGCTCCAGAACGTTCTGAAACAGAATTCTGATAATATTTTGAGACCACTTAACGAGAGAAATTTTCTCGGTTATATGTAAGTCACACAGTATTCTGTATGTGACTCCAGAATTCAGTTATTTCTTTATTTTAATTTTTTGGTAGGTATTGTCACTACTGCATACACACTTCGATGTGGTCATTTTATGTAGGGGTATTTTGAATTATGGTTGTGAACGATACTGGTAAAATAGATGCAAACTATAATGTTTGATACTGCCTGTCTCAGCAAGAAATTGCATCGTTTTCTTTTCTAATTTTGAAATGGGTGAAAAAGTTAGTCCTGATCCATCTGCTGGGTCTGAGTATGACTCCCAAGACACCAAAATGAGTTAGCAATTACTTCCATCGTGTGGCAGTTCTGCTTTTGCATAAGCACAAATCATGGGTGAAAACTGCCTACATTGAAAAAGGGAGGCAGTGCTCTTTGCCCCATGCCTTTTCTCACCTCCTGTGCCCTCCAACTTCTCACTTATTTACATTCATGGACAACTGTCATGTTAAAGTGCCCACATTAAACCACGGTCGTTGTCGTCATCGGTGGTGGTGGTGGTGGTGGTGGTGGTGGTGGTGGTGGTGGCATTACTTTCTGCTTCTTGATGTGCACTTTTGCTATGTGTATTTGTAATGTTTCAACATTCTTTCACCTTATCTCTGAGGTTAACAAGTAATCATCACAAAAAACATTTCTTCTACATTTAAAAAAAATTAAGAATCTTAATTGAAATTTACATTGTAAAACCTTTTTGTATTACATAAGGGGGAGTCAAAAGAAAATTACAGATGGAAAAAAAGTAAGTAAACTGTCTTTTATTTCAAAAGCAATCACCAGTACTGTTAACATTTATCCCAATGTGAGACAAGATGGTTAATGCCTGTGTGAAATAAGGTTTGCAGTTGCCTACTGAACCATATTATGAGACTGTACATACGTAATCTTGGAATATTGTACATGGTGATGCAACACTAATTAGTTGTGATCATGATACATCATTTACTCCTGCTGTGTTTTATAGCTTTGGCAATGCATATTTTATTGGTATGAGACTATAGCACCAGATCTAATTTTGTGCTTATTTTTGTGTATGTCATCTATTTTCTAATTTATTTTGGCTATTCCTAGTAAGCATCTTCTGTTATAGGGTGAAATCGGTAATTGTTTCATAACTTAAATTCTATTGTTGACTTATAAACAAATATAAATTCTGAACTAATTATAAACATTTGGAGGAACAACTAATAGTATTCATGAAGGATCTACTTGGCTCTATTCAAAAAGATGTTAGCAAAGCCACCCGTTAATTAATTCCAAAGTAATTGACATTTTTGTAGAAAGTATTGTTTGTGTAATGATATCTGTTCATTTCATCATTTAAACAAAAATCTTGGCTTAACTCTTGTAGTAGAAGAAACTGTTAAAAAGATGCAATTTTTTATGTATTCAGTTAATTTAATGAATTAAGTTTTAATTGTAATTTCTGTAAATTAAACATTGAACAATGTATAGTTTCAGTACCTATTATTGTGAGGATATATCAAGGACCCGATTTTTGGTCCAAAGACAGTCAGTCCACGGCCGAGTTCCAGACGAGGACCCCGTATTGGTTAGAACAACAACAATGCATCAAATTAACTGTGAAATAAGTGGAACACTATTAGGCCGTGTGTTAAAACAATGACAGTGTCTATTCAATATGTACCGTATCATTCTACAATAACTGTGAACTGTGTGGTTAGGCTTTTACTGCTCGTAGATGTTCAACAGTAAACTATTGTAGCACTATGCAGATGTTTGCCTGCAAACTATTAATGAGGCTCATTGAAAGTTAACCAATAGTGCACTGGCCATATAATTGTGTAATATTGGGGGCTTATGAACAGTGAAAATAAAGAACTGTCAAACACAACTGTGCACCTGTCAGCTACATCATTTACAGTAGTCAGTACAGCACTTCCACCCCCTATTTTTTTTCAGCCAGTATCACATCGCAGTACGTCGACACCAAGGACAATCAACAAAGAAATAAAGCAGGCAACATCACAACCTATAATTTTTTGCCATGTCATTTACTACCATTTTTCTGAAAACCTTTCAAAAAAACACTCTAGTATTAAAACCTATGAAAATGTAATTATATCTTGATATATTAAATGTATAATTATTATCCATAATGGGAAATCCATCTGAGTTGTGCTCTTTGAACTGACAATGTAAATGTATATTCGTATCATGCTTACACTTCAGCTAGTAGTAGTAGTAATACTAGTGCTAGTAGTGGTTGTGTTTGTGGTGGTTGTAAACAGTGGAGGAGTGAAGTCATAATGTAACATCGTCTTTGATGTATCATTGTATTGTATTGTATTGTATTTATCCTGTGGATCACATATTGTACAAAGTACGCATGATATAGGACAAGTCATTTTTCTTAACAAATATGTAGTTTGGAGAAAAAATAGGCAATGGACTGCCATTTAAAGAAATGTACACAAAATTGTTCATTGATGAATATAGTAACTTCACATACAGAGAATACAAACAATTTACATGGGGAACTAAGAAACATGTAGGCAATGTAGTGCTACTTTAAATTTACACAAATAATCACTGAGATTACAGAATAATGAAAATGTCAACTGGAAACACAACAGAAGGACAATGTCATTTAAAAACTACATTAAACGTGAAATTAACATTGAGATTTCACAGACAATTAAGTTTTAATACTAATACAATGTGTACTTGTACATTCAAAAAGCGAGTTAAAAAATTTTGGGAAGTGAAACTGAAACATAGTTGTGTATAGTAGAAATTAGGTTATTATTTTGCCTACAGAATGTTTTACTCTAATCACAGTATTTTACAAAGGAACTTTATAATTTTTCATTTCCAGGAATTCTTGTACTGAATAGAAACAGTGCTTTGTCAGAAATGCCTTTAGTTTATTTTTAAATATTGGATCTGGAGCAGTTTTTATTTGTTCTGGAATTTTATTGTGTAATACGACACCCAGATGAGTTATATATTTTTGGTATGATGATGTCCTTGAAAAAAAAAAGATGGATATTAGATTGCCCTCTGGTATAATGAGCGTGTATATCATTGTTTTGGATCAATTTACCTGTTCTTGAGAGGTATTCCCTGGTGAATAGGATTGTTTCTTGAAGGAATAGGGATGGGATGCTTAGAACATTAAGTTTTATAAATTGACATTTACAGGATTCCAGCTTTTTGAGGCCACAGATTATCCTCAGTGCTCTTTTTTGTAGTTTAAATATATTTGTGCTGTGAGTTGAATTTCCCCAAAAGATGATTCCATAGCGGAGCAATGAGTGGAACTGCGCATAGTATGCTTGCATTAGTGTGGATTTACTTGCAGTAGATTTTAGTATTCTTAGTCCATAGCACAATGATGAGAGTTTCTTTGATAATTTGTTTATATGTGTGTCCCATTTTAAATTTTGTTGGACCCATAGACCCAAAAATTTTGTTGCATTTACATTTTCAATTTTATCATTATTTAACTTTACTTGGATAGTTTTTTGATTGGATGTGGGAATTAGATTGAAGTTGATACATACAGTTTTCCCACTATTAACAATTAGGCCATTTTTGTTAAACCACTCAGAAAGTTTTTTCATAGAGTTATCAGATATTGTCCGAAGGGATTCAGGGCTAGATCCAGTCCACACTATGCTTGTATCATCAGCAAACAGGATAGTTTTTTGTGGGCTCATACGTTCAACAAGATCTATGTAAATGAGGAAAAGTAATGGCCCTAGAACAGAACCCTGGGGAACACCATATCTTATTGTTCTTTCCTCCGAGAGGAAAACTGTGTTATTTATTTTATTCTGTACATTAATATTGTATTGAAGTGATACCTTCTGTCTGCGGTTTTGTAGGTAAGAGCATAGCCAGTTGTGAGCAACACCTCTTATTCCTCTTCTTTCCAATTTAGCAAGCAGTATTTTATGATCTAGTACGTCAAAGGCTTTAGAGAGATCTAAGAAGATACCTGCAGCTATATTATGTTGGTCAATTGATTTCAGTATGTGGTCCAACAGTTCAAAAATTGCTGTCTGGGTGGATAAAGATTTACTAAAACCATGTTGTTGAATGCTGATTGGTGCGTGGTTTTTTATGAAATTTATAAGCCTGTCATAAAGTTTTTCCAGGATTTTTGAAAAGATGCTTAATATGGATAATGGTCTATAATTGGATACTAAATCAGGGGAACCTTTCTTTAGTAATGGTGAGACTTTAGCTATTTTGAGAGCATCTGGAAAAATGCCAGTTTTTAATGATTGGTTGTAGATGGTTGATAACGGCTTTACTATATGGGTAGCACACACCTTTAATATGAGGTCAGGTACTTCATCATAGCCACTAGAGATTTTATTAGGTAACAATTTTATTATGTTCCTACTTTCATCAGGGTTTGTTTCATAAACAAACATTGTAGCATTAGTGCTGTTTGACGTATTGGTGGAATTGAAGGACGATACCTTGCAGTTTGCCTGAATGAGATCTTCTGCTAGTGAGGTGAAATATTCATTGAACTTGTTTACAACTGTGTATGTATCTGTGACCTTAGAGTCATTAAGTGTTAGAGAAATGTTTTCCTTTTTAGGTGTTGAACTACAAGTTTCTTTTTTAATAACTTTCCACATAGCTTTCATTTTGTTTGAAGAGTTTCTTATGAAATTGTCATTCCATAGAAGTTTTGCCTGTCTAATCACTCTAAGATAAGTTTTTTTTGTAGGCTTTACAATAGTCAGAAAATTCTTCAGTGACTATGTATTTTTTGGAGTAATATTGGAGAAATCTGTTTCTCTCACTAGAAATTTCGATTCCTTTTGTTACCCACAACTTTCTATTTTGATTGCTTGAAGTTTTTGTTTCAAAAGGAAATGCTGTATTAAAGTAATAAAGGAAGGTGTTATGGAAGCTTAAGAACATATTATCAACAGTTGTTTGCATGTAAACACTGTCCCAATTTTCCTTAGCTAATAGGAAGTTAAAAATCCTAATATTGCCATCTGAAAAGTTTCTTCTTTGAAATACTTTTTTGGGGCTGATTTTACTATTTTCCATGTCAACACTCAGTAGCTGAGCATCATGGTCACTGTATCCCATGCTCAGTACTTCACCAGTGAATTTGTAACCAGTGTCAGTTATGAAGATTTGATCAATTATTGAATCAGTATGCTCTGTTGATCTCGTTGGAGAGTGTATTGTGGGTATCATATTTAAGGATTTGGTCATGTTTAACAAATCAAGTTTAGCATTACTGTTTTTTGATAAATCAATGTTAAAATCGCCACAAAGTATTATTCTCATATTTAATGAGCTGACACTATTCAGCAGAACTTCTAATTTGGTCATAAAATTTGGAATATTACTACTTGGTGCTCTGTATACATTTATAATTATATATCAATATAATGGAAGGAAACATTCCACGTTGGTCTTTAAATATGTCTGCTTGTGTCTGTATGTGTGGATGGATATGTGCGTGTGTGCGAGTGTATACCTGTCCTTTTTTCCCCCTAAGGTAAGTCTTTCCGCTCCCAGGATTGGAATGACTCCTTACCCTCTCCCTTAAAACCCACTTCCTTTCGTCTTCCCCTCTCCTTCCCTCTTTCCTGATGAGGCAACAGTTTGTTGCGAAAGCTTGAATTTTGTGTGTATGTTTGTGTTTGTTTGTGTGTCTATCGACCTGCCAGCGCTTTTGTTCGGTAAGTCACCTTATCTTTGATTTTATAATTATATAGTTTAGTTCAGGCAGCTTAACCACAGAAAGCTCAAATTCCTTATCTTCAGATAATGCAATCTGTTCATTTAGGCCTACCTCACTGAATTTTATCTGGTCCTTTACAAATATAGCAGTACCGCCATGTGTGGAGAAATTCCTACAATAAAAGCTTGTTAATGAGTACCTTGGAATAGAGGTTGACTGAATTTCTTCTTTAGACAGCCAGTGTTCGGTAATACATCTTACATCTGGATTTATTTGAGACTGAAGTAACACTTCCAGCATTTGAATCTTATTTCTGAATGACTGGACATTATGGTGTAATACAAGAAATGATGAACTTTGTGACTTTTCAGTTAAGGGTTTAATTAATTTCTTTTCTAAAGGTATTTCTGACACAGCACTTACCCTAAAAAATTGGCAGAGATTTTATTTTTGTGTGTGGCTTCTTGCACGCAATTTTCAGTAGCAGAGATGGTTTTGAGTGGTTGACACAGTTCTGCTTCCATC
Organism: Schistocerca piceifrons; assembly: GCF_021461385.2. Lineage (NCBI taxonomy): Eukaryota > Metazoa > Arthropoda > Insecta > Orthoptera > Acrididae > Schistocerca > Schistocerca piceifrons. The sequence goes on from NC_060144.1 coordinate 83,137,606, forward strand.
AAAGCTTCTGTTTTTGGCCTAAACCATTTTGTAATTTGTGGTTGTTTGGCGATCTTGATACTTGGGGCTGATTTCTTCAGGATATGATTTCGGAGTTTTTCTACTATTTGGTCCTTTCCTAACATATTTAAATGTAGTCCATGAGCTGTATGAAATCTTCTTCCTAAATTGTATGTATCAATTATCTCTACGTTATGAAATGTAGAACATATTTCTGATATCAGTTTGTTTGCAATGTAAATTTCTTGGTTGACACAGGACCAGGAAGGCAAATCATAACGATGAGGAATGTTAACAACGAGTACATTTGTATGTACTAGGTTGTTTAAGCATTCCTTCATTTCTTTTGCAAACCCTTTTGTTTCATTCCTATCTATATAGTTTGAACCACCTAGAAGCACGACAAAATCACAATTACTTAAGTGAGATACATCAGTAGAGTTTGTTAGTTTATTTACCTCACAAAACTGTGCTCCTGGCTTCACAAAACCTGTTACCATTAAATTACATTTATCTTTCAATAGTGCTGAAATTCCACGTCCATGACTGTCACCAAGCACACAAATTTTTTTGTTTATCACAGTTTTGGGGCTAGAAGGTTTTGAAAGTGTTTTTGCTGTGTAGATATATTCTGTTTTTGCACATTCGGTAACCTTTTTTGATAACTATGAACCTGTGTTAACTTTGCGGTCTTGGGAGCAAATTTATTGTATGCAGCAGAAGTTTGTTTTTCACAATGACCATCGTTTTGTAGTAGGATATCGAATTTGTTTTTTTGAGCTATTACTGAAGAAGAAACACTATTTACGATATCTGCACACTTTATTTTACACAGACTCTGTTGTTTAGGTTCCACAGTTTGCTTAATAACAGGCTTTTCTTTCAGATGGTGCACGATTTGATCTTTTGTAGATAGGCGTACCGTTTTTTGGAGCATGGCAGGAGAATTTATTACTAAAAACGACGAAATGATTGCGCTATGGTTTGCGTTACCGGTACACCCAGATAGTGTTGGAAAACTTGAAATGGCGACGGAATCATCGGTTACTGTGTACACTTTATTTCTGTCGAATTCACTTACGCCCTGCTCGGCGGTTTTTAGTTTTCCATGATCATTTTCAAGACATTTGAGCCTATCAGCTAACACTCTGTTTTCTGCCAAGGATCTGCACACAATTTCTTGCAACGAATTTATAGTTTCAACTAGTTTTGCTTTGTCAGGATGGACTTCACATGTTACACACTTACATTTTGATTTGGATGATTTTTCACTGCAGGTTTTTTGCGTGGCACTAGACTTGAAACTTTGCAAAGCACTTTTGTTGATCATCATCTTGCTATTGGTGCCGGATAACATTTGAAAATTCGAAATAACTGGAGGCACAAATTCACTAAACTTCTCAGTTGCCGCCATCTTGTATGTATTGTCAGTGTTTAATGAAGTGTAAGTGAAGTGTCTTGTGGTTTTTTTAAAAAGTGAAGAATACACAGCTGAATAACAAACATTAAACACTTAAGAAACCTAGGAAACCTATCAGAAAGCCCATATCCCAATTAATTTTCAGGACAATGAGCAAAATACACAACAGAAATGGTAGCAACGAACAAAAAGCTGAATATTGTTTTAACTGTTCAGTGTTCACAAAAATAATTCCAAATTCCGTGCCCCGCAATTAACTTTAATCAATTCTATATCTGGAAATTTCCAACAGAATTGTATCTGAACTTTTTTCATCAGCTATTTAACCATGTTTCAATTACAGATGGGATGGGAAAATGATAGAACCTGTTCGTCTGAAGCAAATCAGTGGCCACAAATGTATACAGTGTACTCAAAACAGTGCCTATATGTTGCCTATGTTGTTCAGAGTACACTGCAGAACTTTCACTGGGAAATCCTTACACGTAATCCACACAGTGCTGATTTCTCCCAATGTGATGTCTTTCTTCAGTGCTCCAAAAAAATACGAGGGCTATCCACAAAGTACATTACGTTTTGGAATTAAAAATAAATAAAGTATTGGAATTTTTTTTAATCATGTACAGATGAAAGCCACACTTAAATACTACTTTTCTACATAGTTGCCATTTAAATTAAGGCACTTGTCATAGCGATGGACGAGCTTGGAAATTCCTTCGTCGTAAAATTCAGCCACCTGCGCCTTCAACCACGTGGTTACCTCTTCTTGAAGCTGTGCATCGTCATCAAAACGCTGCATAGCCAACCACTTCTTCATTGCTGGGAATAAGTGGAAGTCACTTGGTGCCAGGTCGGGACTGTACGGCGGATGAGGAAACAACTCCCACTTAAAAGATTCGAGAACTTCACGAGTGGCATTTGCCGTGTGGGCCCGGGTGTTGTCGTGAATCAGCAAGATCTTTGAGCCCATCTTTCCCCTGCGCTTGTTTTTTATTGCTCTTCTGAGGTTGTGCAGAGTTTGGCAATACCTTTGAGAGTTTACTGTAGTGCCTCTTTCCAGGAAATCCACAAAAATCACACCTTTTCTGTCCCACAAGAGGTAACCACATGGTTGAAGGTGCAGGCGGCCGAATTTTATGATGAAGGAATTTCCAAGCTCGTCCATCACTACGATAAGTGCTTTAATTTAAATGGCAACTATGTAGAAAAGTAGTATTTAAGTGTGGCTTTCATCTGTATATAATTAAAAAAATTCCAATACTTTATTTATTTTTAATTCCAAAACATAATGTACTTTGTGGATAGCCCTCGTATGGACGTTAGTGGCCATTGATTCTCTTTGGACAAACAGGGTGACACCTGCATACAATCATGGTTCTGTAAGCAGCCACAGACATATTCCCATGAGGGCTCTGACCGTCATGTCTCACAGTGGAATTAATGTACTAACAGTTACAGTGATAACTTGTCAAGTAATATACAGTTCACTTACTATTTTTCCATCTGTCTGATTTTCATTTTACTGTCTCTCTTAATATGATTACAGCTACCAAATGCCCTACTATGGTCAGTACAGTTATTATATCCACAAGTAGCCAGATGTAAGCACCTATTAGAACCTAGGGTGAAGCCACAAGGTGGAAGTGCCATCTATGGAAGACAACATGACACCAAATCAAGCTAAATATGGCTGACTGACCGTGGACAAGACAAAGACTATGACAAGCCCAAAGCAATCTATGCAACAAGATATAAAACAGAAATATCTGTCACAGTGATGTAAACAGGCCAAGAGCAAAGAGAGAGAGAATCCAAATCATGATCAGAGAGAACCACCAAATGCCAGGCGAGGTTGTTATCAAATAGTTTATAGTACTGTGATGATAGTAGCTGAGAATGAGACATGAGTACAGAACTGACTGACAGTTCACTGGGCAGCCCTGCTTTTTTCAGCCATGAGTAACGCTGCTGGCCATCTTATTCATGTGGCGAGACAGGTGGCATGCTCATTATGCAAGTCTAGTGCTGGGGTGATGCTGTGCCCTTCAATTGCCATCTAGGCACATTTCCTCTGGCAGGCATTCAACTTCCAAGAGCCTGATACCAAATTCCCCCACCCTCCTTCCACATCCTTTTTATGACCCTCCAGTACAAGGCCTGTGTTGTCATTTGGAGAAAAGTAGGTTTTATCAGCTGGGAGTGGAGTATGTGGGACACTTACTCACCAAAGATAAGGCCCACTGATCAGAAGAGCTGATGCAGCATATTCTGGCGTGCATTAATTACTTGGATGATCATTTTGTTATGGAACCTTCCTTCTGTGAGCATTTGCATTTTTATATAATGGGTTGAGGGGTTGCACAATGTGGGCCATGTGGGTAATAACTTGGAATAATAGTAGATGTTGCCAAATTAACATCTGCAGTTCAAGTCAGTTTATCAAGCAGGATAGGGACTCTATTGTATTGACTTTCTCATCAGGGGACCTGATATCATCTTTGGTAAGTGTCCCAAATATTCCACTTCCTGCTGATAAAACCTACACTTCTCCAAATGATAACACAAGTCTGCAGGGTCATAAAAACTGTGTTGAGGTTTTGCAAATGCTCTTGGCAGGAGGCTCCCATAAAAAATACAAGTAATTAATGTAAGCCAGAATGTTCTGCATCAGCTGTTCCAGAAAACTTTGGAAAATTGTGGAGAAGCGGCAATGCCAAATGGGAGCACATATAGTTATATAATCCAGAAGGCATTGAAGACATTGCTTGCAAGTGCTACTCTCAAATGAAGTTGCTTGCAAGTGCTACTCTCAAATGAAGTTGCTTGCAAGTGCTACTCTCAAATGAAGTTGCTTGCAAGTGCTACTCTCAAATGAAGTTGCTTGCAAGTGCTACTCTCAAATGAAGTTGCTTGCAAGTGCTACTCTCAAATGAAGTTGCTTGCAAGTGCTACTCTCAAATGAAGTTGCTTGCAAGTGCTACTCTCAAATGAAGTTGCTTGCAAGTGCTACTCTCAAATGAAGTTGCTTGCAAGTGCTACTCTCAAATGAAGTTGCTTGCAAGTGCTACTCTCAAATGAAGTTGCTTGCAAGTGCTACTCTCAAATGAAGTTGCTTGCAAGTGCTACTCTCAAATGAAGTTGCTTGCAAGTGCTACTCTCAAATGAAGTTGCTTGCAAGTGCTACTCTCAAATGAAGTTGCTTGCAAGTGCTACTCTCAAATGAAGTTGCTTGCAAGTGCTACTCTCAAATGAAGTTGCTTGCAAGTGCTACTCTCAAATGAAGTTGCTTGCAAGTGCTACTCTCAAATGAAGTTGCTTGCAAGTGCTACTCTCAAATGAAGTTGCTTGCAAGTGCTACTCTCAAATGAAGTTGCTTGCAAGTGCTACTCTCAAATGAAGTTGCTTGCAAGTGCTACTCTCAAATGAAGTTGCTTGCAAGTGCTACTCTCAAATGAAGTTGCTTGCAAGTGCTACTCTCAAATGAAGTTGCTTGCAAGTGCTACTCTCAAATGAAGTTGCTTGCAAGTGCTACTCTCAAATGAAGTTGCTTGCAAGTGCTACTCTCAAATGAAGTTGCTTGCAAGTGCTACTCTCAAATGAAGTTGCTTGCAAGTGCTACTCTCAAATGAAGTTGCTTGCAAGTGCTACTCTCAAATGAAGTTGCTTGCAAGTGCTACTCTCAAATGAAGTTGCTTGCAAGTGCTACTCTCAAATGAAGTTGCTTGCAAGTGCTACTCTCAAATGAAGTTGCTTGCAAGTGCTACTCTCAAATGAAGTTGCTTGCAAGTGCTACTCTCAAATGAAGTTGCTTGCAAGTGCTACTCTCAAATGAAGTTGCTTGCAAGTGCTACTCTCAAATGAAGTTGCTTGCAAGTGCTACTCTCAAATGAAGTTGCTTGCAAGTGCTACTCTCAAATGAAGTTGCTTGCAAGTGCTACTCTCAAATGAAGTTGCTTGCAAGTGCTACTCTCAAATGAAGTTGCTTGCAAGTGCTACTCTCAAATGAAGTTGCTTGCAAGTGCTACTCTCAAATGAAGTTGCTTGCAAGTGCTACTCTCAAATGAAGTTGCTTGCAAGTGCTACTCTCAAATGAAGTTGCTTGCAAGTGCTACTCTCAAATGAAGTTGCTTGCAAGTGCTACTCTCAAATGAAGTTGCTTGCAAGTGCTACTCTCAAATGAAGTTGCTTGCAAGTGCTACTCTCAAATGAAGTTGCTTGCAAGTGCTACTCTCAAATGAAGTTGCTTGCAAGTGCTACTCTCAAATGAAGTTGCTTGCAAGTGCTACTCTCAAATGAAGTTGCTTGCAAGTGCTACTCTCAAATGAAGTTGCTTGCAAGTGCTACTCTCAAATGAAGTTGCTTGCAAGTGCTACTCTCAAATGAAGTTGCTTGCAAGTGCTACTCTCAAATGAAGTTGCTTGCAAGTGCTACTCTCAAATGAAGTTGCTTGCAAGTGCTACTCTCAAATGAAGTTGCTTGCAAGTGCTACTCTCAAATGAAGTTGCTTGCAAGTGCTACTCTCAAATGAAGTTGCTTGCAAGTGCTACTCTCAAATGAAGTTGCTTGCAAGTGCTACTCTCAAATGAAGAGGTTGGCATGGGAGAGAGATTTGTGGCAGTCCACATCAAACCATTGAGAATGCTGATGACTCACAAGGCATAGTAATGACAACAGTGTTCTGTGATACCCCATCTAAGGGTAACTGGAGGTCAGCATTGGTGAGGTTTATTCTGTAGTAGTAGTATTCCCCTCCAGCAAGTCCAGTGAAGAGTTCTTCCTGCTAGAGATAGGATAAGTTTCTACCTATAAGTCAGCACTGATTGTAGCCTCGAAATATCCACACACTCAGAGGGAACCATTTGGCTTTGTGATGGTGACTAGTGGAGTGGGCAGTGCATCAGTCTAGAGATGATCTAGGTCTTGCTTCACAGTCACACGTATGGTCTGCCAGTCAAGTCTAGGCATGGCATCCTGTCGAAGGGTGATGTGCCCCTGAAAGTCTAAGGCACACACAAATTCTGGCTGAAATATAGATGCAAATGCAGGGCAGAGAACCTCCAGTTCCTGGAAAGGAATTGCAGTTGATATAACATTGACTTTATCAGAAATCAGAAACCTAAATGACATAAAGATGTCATGGCCAAATATGTTGGTTGCAGATGGGTAGTTGAAGACAAATAGTATAATGAGCAGTGTAATGCTTTTGTAGGTGGCAATGATCAAGAAATGCTCATGGAGATAGAACTGTTTCCATACACCACCAAATGCTGCAAGAATGGGGACAACTTCAGCAAGCCCAGTTACACATACATCATCTGATTCATCAAGGAAATGGGGTTTGGGATGAGAGCTGATTGTGTGGCTTAGACACACTGAGCAGAGATGTCTCTCTTTGTCAGAGTGTTTGCAGAACCCACAGCAATCCAGACAGTCTCCTCAAGAGTGAGCAGAAAAACTCTCAAAGCACAAAGGGAGCAGTGCCCATGATAATCGACAATGGGCAACCAGATGCTTGGATGCTGTAGACATGTCCAACAGTGATGAGGCAATGTTGCCGCAACTTGGAGGTTGTCTTAAGCCTGCAAACTGAGGGTGGAATACATAGTGGCATGTTAACTGCTGCAGCTTGAGGCCATGCCACAAGTCATACATTATCAGCCTGTGCAGTTTTGAACATGTGTGCAATGCACAAGATATACTCCAGCGATGGGCTATCCAGTTTGTGTACCTGTGTGAACCATCCCGATTGGGTGCCAACTGAACCGTGACATCAGAAACCGAAGAATCTGTATACAAACACACGCAGCCTTGATTGGTGCAATTGAAATTACTTTAGCGGCTAAGACCTTGAAAGTATGTGACCCAGAAGCAGTATGGCAGCTTAGATTATTTATGGTATTGGTGAGACGCAAGCCTGGAGGCAGCCACATCATATATCTGACTATAGTAGTGAGTCAGCAGGATGCATCTCTCCTGAAAGGGGAGAGTGATGGGGTCAGAGAGAGCTGCCAATTTTTGGAGTGGAAGAAATGTGTTTGGTGATACCCATGACAGAAATAACAATTGCTGTAAGGAATCATATGCGACTTGAAGCACCATGAAATGTTGCTTCACTTAATGCAAGTATGTGACCCCATCCTTAGTAGCATCACTGTAAGATGGAAACAATGAAGGACGTACGGGAGTGCCGACTGCAGGGGACATTGAGGCCTGGAGCGAAGTGGTCTTGCATACTGTGAATGAAACTGAAGCAACTTTTGTAACAAGTCTATCTGATGCTGCTACAGTTGCTTCAGCAGGCAAATGAATTTAGCATTCATGCTACTGATCAACTGACTGACGGCATATGAGTTACAGACTAGGACAAGCTGAAAGCAACCTACAAAACAAGAAGGTGCAAAGTGGAAACCTTTGCCACAATGACATCAACAGGCCAAGAACAATCTGAAATGTAATGAGAGAGAGAGAGAGAGAGAGAGAGAGAGAGAGAGAGAGAGAGAGAGAGAGAGAGAGAAGAACCAAGTATCAAGCGAGGTTATTATCGAATTGTTTGTAGTGCAGCAATGATAGTAACTGACATCAGTCACAAGAAACAGAACTAACTGTCTGTCTGCAGGGTGGCCGTATTTATATCAGCCATGAGGAAACCAATTGGCAAACATATTCACTTAGTGATAAACAGGTGGTATGTTTGCTATGAGACTGCAGCAATACTGTGGCCTTTAATACCCATCTGGGTCCATTTCCAGTGGGATTTCAACTTCTGTGGAGCCTAGTACCAGAGTAGTGATGAGCAGTTTGTCTTGAGTGCAGACAAGACTCTTAGGATTTCAGTTAGTGTAACTGTTAATTGACTATGCTTGCTGGTTCCCTTATGTGGTGTCATTTCATCTACTGTTATTGGCGACTGCTGCTGCTGCTGCTGCTGCTGCTGCTGCTGCTACCTTACAATGTGTGTGTGTGTGTGTGTGTGTGTGTGTGTGTGTGTGTGTGTGTGTGTGTGATGCCATTAACCACATGAGAGAAAAATTATATTTAGTAGACAACATTCCACTAGAACTGTTGATAGCTGTGGAAGAGCCAGGCCATGACAAAGCTCTTCCATCAGGTGAGCAAGACATGAGTCAGGCGAAATACCATCAGACGTCAAAACGAGTATGATAATTCCAATTCCAAAGAAAGCAGGTGGTGATATGTGTAAAAATTGCCAAAATATCAGTTTAATTAGTCACAGCTGCAAAACACTACCACAAATTCTTTACAGAAGAATGGAAAAGCTGATACAAGCCGACCTCAGGGTAGATTACTTTGAATTCTGGAGAAATGTAGGAACACGCGAGGCAACACTGAACCTATGACTTCCCATAGAAGTTAGGCTAAAGAAAGGCAAACCTATGTTCATAGCATTTGTAGACTGGGAAACAAAAGAGAAGGTTGGATTAGGTATTAAAAAGTGCAAGGAAATAAAACAAAACCTCTGAAGTTTGCTGATGACATTGTAATTCTGTCAGACACAGCAATGGATTTGCATGAGCAGTTGAACAGAATGGACAGAATCTTGAAAGGAGGATATAAGATGAACAACAACAAAATCAAGAAGAGGATAATGGAATGTAGTTAAATTAAATCGGGTGATGCTGGGGGAATTAGATTAGGAAATGAGATGCTTAATGTAATAGATGAGTTTGCTATTTGGGCAGAAAAATAACTGATGATGGTTGAAGTAGAGAGGATATAAAATGTAGACTGACCTTAACAAGTAAAGTGTTTCTGAAGAAGAGAACTTTGTTAACATAGAGTAGAGATCTAAGTGTTGGGAAGTCTTTCAGGAAAGTATTTGTATGGAGTGTAGCGATGCATGGAAGTAAAATATGGATGATAAACATTTTAGACAAGAAGAGAATAAAAGCTTTTGAAATGTGGTGCTGCAGAAGAAAGCTGAATATTAAATAGGTAGATCACATAACTAATGAGTTGGTACTCAAAACAATTGGGCACAACCTGACAAGAAGAAGGGATCAGTTGGTAGGACACATTCTGAGACATCAAGGGATTAGTAATTTAGTACTGGAGAGAGCTGGGGGGGGGGGGGGGGGGGTAAAAAAATCACAGATGGAAACCAAGAGATGATTACAGTAAGCAGATTCAGAAGGATGTAGGTTGCAGTAGTGACTTGGAGACGAAAAGGCTTGCGCAGTATAAAGTAGTATAGAGAGCTGCATCAAACCAGTCTATGGACTAAATACAACACCAACATTACACAGTACTACTTTCCCTGTGACATGTTTGGATGAATACTTCACTGTTATTTGCCACTAAGCAGAACAGACCCTATCTGAAAGTTGTCAGAGAAAACTGCTGCTCTGTAGATGAGTGCATAGTGGTACTATTTCCCTGTCTCATACTAAAATGATGCCTTATTCTCTGAGACTTAATCAATTCAATGAAACAGTATGCCTCACCAGTAACATAAAATATGATTATTATTTTTTTGTTCTTTCTTCAATATATTTGAGTATGCATATTTTTGATAGAAAATATGATCTGTTGTAACCAGCTAAATTTGTTCATTAAATAAGTCATTGTCTTTTATAAACTTAATCTTTGGAATGTACAGGAAATAATTAGTATCACAGTTCATAAATACAATAATCACTCCTTGTAAATAGCAACATTGTCACCAAAAATAAACATAACTTCTTTATTTTATTTTGCTTTTAGATTACAATTTTAAACTTCTGCATTTACTCAGACAAATAAAAAAAGTGCTGGGAAGTGTGTAAAGAATTCTTTCTGATGCACTTATTTCAACAAGTGAAACAAGAACTTTGAGCTTATTCTTCTCTGAACCTTAAACATCTTACAAAATGAAGAGCTAGGATAAGAAATGTCCTGCACATTCTGTCATGAAGTTAATTAAATGTAAAAATCATTGTGGCATTTATGTTTACAATTAAATTAGACTGACATGTACACTCCTGTTCATAGATCTGTAACATTGTTATTCTGCCTCTCAATTCATCTGTCTCAACAGTATTAATGGAAAGCTGCCCTTTACTAAGTTTAAAAAAATACTTTTTCTGCTTAAAGAAAGACTGTTTTCTGGAATCAGTTCAGCTTAATCAAATTGTTTGCGTGTTGTCGTAGAGAATCTGGAACTAAGTGCAAAATATGAGAGCAGTGTCATAAACAAGATGGGGGTGGAAGAGAAGCATAGCCCACAACGCATCAATTCCCAGACTTTATTCATCTAGTATTTGAGAATGGGAGCACTTAACGACTTGCAACAAACTTTACACACAATTTCAGACCATTAGGAAATTTTTCTGATTGACAGGCCCTGCAAAATGATGAATAAAATGAGCAGTAGATACGCAGAATAGTAGTAAGCAATAAACATTTTTCCTTTCAAGACACATTTTGTGAACAGAATGCACATACACCATTGAATGTAAGTGCCAGATTATATTATTGTATGAGACATAGTTCACAAGATATGGTTTCATAAACATCATGCACAAGACCAGATGCTGTGTGGTATGGGTGTGGTCACACAGCTATAAATAAATACCTGAGCAATGCCAGGTTTCTCTGCTAGTGATAAATAACTGCAGGAGGCAGGAATGAAATTGGTGGTTTGCACATAATCAGCCAGCAAGTGTAGTGACTACAACATGACAGTTCAGTAAGTAAGGGAATAATATGTCATTATGTGTGTCATCTGTCACTTCCTGTCTTTGAGTGAACTATACCTTCCTAGAAATGGATCATGTCAGTGAACCTTCAGATGGTGATGCTGCTGGATCTCATATTCTGTTACATTGTCGTACTCTTGTGGATATGGCAACATTAAAATAGGATTACTTCTATTCATGCATTGTGGTTATCTGGCAGGTCTTCATGTTCCTTGCAACCTAAGTCACTGGAATTAATCTGTGCCTCAGGACAATGACAGAAAATCATGCAAAGTATATGAATACCTTATCTATGCTTTTGTGTCCTGAAATCATACTTGACTTCATAGGTGATGTCAAGACAACTAACAGCATTTGTTTTGGACTAACATAGTGCTTCAGTTATTTTTCTAAGTATCTGACTTTCTCTACAGGTGTAAAAGTCCAATCTAGGTTAGGTTGAAATACAGAGGTCAGTTTTTGCTTTATATGGACACCAACTGTCTTCCTTCTGCAGTTAAACATTAAATAGACACGAAGTATCCATTGTACCATTACCTTCTGGGCACATCCTTTAGATAGAAGTATCTAATTACTAATATTTTGGCTGTTCATCATACAGCCATCTTCAGTGTGAGCCAGTGGCTGAATTAAAACTATTTTATACAATTATATGCTGTGGAACAGGCTAACAGCATTAAATATAAAGTGTGCTACTTTCCTGTGTTATACCCAAATGCCACAACAGATAGTATCATATCCTAATTTCTTTATTTGATATCAATTTACATTGAAAGCACATCTGCCAATGTCTTTTAAATAAAATGTTTCACTTGACCTGTGGGTGGCAGGTACTTGTCATGTAGTCTTGACAGGAACACTTCCCCATCCTGGGAGGGCATTACACATGGTGCACCATGCTTCAAAATTGCCTTCTACAAGAAACCTGGTAATTGGCTTGGTGGCAGCATAGTAGGTGAGGTAGTGAGTATCCACTACTATCTGTTTATTCCCATTTTTTGAGTTGAGAAACCTCCCCAATAGGTCATCTTCAGTCTGGTGAAATGAAGGAGCTACTGGCAGAATTGATATTAGGTTTTCTTTGAAATAACAGAGACAATGCTTCCATTGTAGACATTATGTACAGTGGCTTACATAATTATGACAGAACAGTAGATTTGTAGCCAATAATACACACTTCTGAAACTATCAAGGGTCTTCACAGATCCTAGATGACCTGATGGGTGAGCATCATGCAAATAATTTAGTATGGTTGGCAGTAAATGAGCTAGAACGATAAGCAACAATTCGCATCCCATTGGGTCGTAATTCAGTGTACACACAATGAACTGTCATGCTGGATCTTCCATTTGTTCAGGCCCAATGTTTTTAGTGTAGCAGTGGCTGAGATATCATCAATGCTCTACTGTTCCTCTACAAAAGACAGTTGGGAGTATGCTACTGTGATGTTATATCCCTGAAACTCATGTGCCCATTTTGCAAATCAATGGATCCTTCAGCCTTGTTAGTCAACAAGTGCAATGCACTTATCTAACTCTCTGACCAAATAGATCTCGGAGGCCGAACAATACTGACAGACTGCTGTGTCTTCCTAAGCTGTTAGGCTTTACTGGGTGCAGATGCGGAGGGTCATGTGGTGAGCATATCTCTCTCTCAGCCGTTGTCAGTTTTCATGATGAAAGCCACTTCTCTCACTAAAGTAACTCCTTAGTTGACATCAAAAGTGCTTAGAGCACCCTGCTTGCCAACAGCGCTCAGCAGACCTGGATGGTCACCCATCCAAGTATTAGCTAAACCCAACAGTGCTTAAATTTGATGATATGACAGGAACTGGTTTTACCACTATGGCAAGGCTGTTATTGTTTTATTTTTTTATCTTGTATTTTTTAAAGTAAAGAGTGATTCTTCCTGGACTTGGGGTTTAGTATGAAGTTCGGAGTTGTAGGCTGTATTGCTGCAGAGCATGGGAATAATTTGCAACCTTTTCTAATCACTTACTCCAACAATGTACAATAAACTGCTGCCGGAAGGAGGTCAGTTGTTTCTCACAATCTGTATAGAACTGTGCAGGTGCATCAGCAGATACAATTGCCTTTCTAATATTAAATGATTTCAGTTTATTTTTCACTTTGTGACCTCTTATGATGATGTTTCTGGCTGGAAGCTTTAAGTTCGCCAGTTCAAATCCTACCTCCTGCATCATTTGAAATTCATGATAGCTGAAGGTGCTGGGACCTACATACATATGGAATACTGAAATTTTTTCTAACATTGTATATATGTGTACTTAGGAGCAAATGCTGTTGAGACAGGTAGTTCAGCTCTGTATGTACTTCCATGTGTGATCAGTTAATGTTATTTCTTGTTGATTGCCCTACTCTTGTAACTGGTACTGGGTTCTGGATTCTATGTGACACAGATCAGAGGAGACAGCACGATTCAATTATCTATATTATAAAGGCTCCATTTAGGATGCACAGTAGCATTTTCCACCCAGATATAATGAGTGCATTCCTTCTATGGTTTGCATTATGAATGGACCAATGGATACAAAAGCACTGGTGATGCAGATTCATGTCAGGCTCCTAACAGTATGTTTGGGAGGTGCTGGACAGGATCAGATGATGCAGGACCCACAGTGGTTTAAGAAAAATGAGGAAAGTCTCAACAGCTGGAACAAAATTCATGCAGAAATTAAGAAAAAATTTGGTGGCAACCAGCAACAAGTCTGCATAAATACAGAAACGACCCTTATGTCAGGTGGAGATGAAGCAATCGTGTAGACTGTGTTGAAACTGTCACATGCTGTAAAAAATGTAGGGCTGGTAGAGAACATGTATCAAGTGTTGCTTTTAAGGATCTCACAACAACACAAGGCTTCATCAAGTGGTGCCAGTATGATGAGGCGGTGCACCAGAAAATAATATAATGAAAGACATTTGATAACTTCCAAATTTTTACCAACAATACTCGTGGAAGAGCACCAGGAGCTCACATTGATAATAAAGCAGTTAGTAAATGAGTGGCTGAATGAAGCTGCACTGGGAGGTTGAATCCATGCATCAGGGGTTAGAATCCCTAATGCAAGAGGTGGTTCATTGATCATTGACACCAGTCTCCAGAAGGCAGGCAATGCTGAAGAATGGAGTCAGCAACGCTGGAGTCATACTGTAAACATGAGACAACATTCAATGTTCTTGACAGTACAGATGTGGTCTCTACTACTGCCAGTTTGAATTTCCCACGGACAAAGAGACATTTGACAAATCTAATATGATGCATTATTTTTCCACTGTGGAAACAATGGGCCTATTGTGTTTTACCATGAAGGAGGAGGGTATTTGACAACTATTACACTACAAGACATCAAAGAACAAACTATTCTATCCACACTGAGAACTGCAGATGACTACAGCCCACCTGCACAATAAGGCCATCGCCCTACTCTGTTAGTCACTCTCCAACATGCTACAGTTGTTGCCCATTGTTATTGCAAGTTTCTAGATGCTCTCTCACCTTCAGACTTATAACTAAATCAGGCAGTCACGTATGGAGATATCCTGACACTCATCTATGGAGGATTTTTATCTGTGGCAATGCTATCAGTAAACTGCATCAACATAGTTATCAATGACCAACCTGTCCAGGTGATTTGTCATTTAGTGTGATACCAAATGCTTGTCACCACCTGTAGAAAACTATTGCTATGGTGCAAAAAATGGAAAATATGTTCAACCTACAGGGTTTTGTATTGTGAGAACAGCTACATCAGTGGTGAAATTTGTCCTTTTATCAGGATTCAGTAATAATACTGTACTCAGATGGGACTTCTTACATGCATCACAAGCAGTTATAGAATATGGGAGATTTGGGCTCTAGATTGATGAAGTTGCTCCACTAAGGTCACACAACATGGAAACTGCCTACCATATAAGATACACATAACACACAGGCAGTGACAAGAGTTCTAATCACTCTGGATATTGTTACACCTGCAGTACTCTAGTAATGTACAGAAGAGTACTCACTTTCACAAATACACCTATATGCCAATTATGATCATGACCATCACTAGTGGGTGAGGAGAGCTTCTGGGTCATCAATTGCCATACATATCTAGAACTTATCTCTAAAGGTATGTGCATATGGATAGCTGAACCCCTCCAGCACATCAGCTCAGTGCCATGAATGGAAAATCATGCTATGCTACCATTAGCGGTCACTCATTGGGGGAATCTACTTTTCAGACACCAATACACTCTAGTATGACCAAGAAACAGCATCATAGTGTATTGGCCACACCACATTCACATCTTGAAAGGATACAAGGTAGACCAGAAGCACAACATGAAATAGCATATCAACTCTAGGGATCATCTTTCCATCAATTGGTGCTCACATAGGGTGCTTCCAGCTGAAGAACAGATAATACTCAGGGAAATCAATAACACACTGATAGCTGAAGGCTCTCGCCTTGCATCATCACCTCTGTCTCCCTCTGTGATCCTTGTGCAAAGGAAAAATTGCACTTGGAATCATATCAGTTACTGATAGCTGAAAAAATTACCAAAAAGAATGTGTATTATCTTCCATAAATTATAATGGTCTGAAGGGAGCAAAGATTTTTCCACCATTGATTGCCTACCAACAGATGAAGGCTGACGAGGTTGACCAGGAAGAGACTTCTACCATAACAGTACAATTTTGAACTAATAGAGATTATCAACTGTTTGGTCTGTGCAATGTTCTAGCATCCTTTGATCCAATGATTGATTATCGTCTTCGACATCATAAATGGGTGATATATTTTTGCTACCTGGATGACACTGACTTTTTCTCAAACTCATTTGAAGAGTGTGTGAGGCACTTGACAACAGTGTTGAAGTTGTCCAAGATGCTAATATTCATATAAATCCTGGGAAGTACCTCTTCATTGCCCATGTCGTACAAATCTTGTGCTTCCTACTCAATGAAAATGAAGTCAATCATGATTCATACAATGTAAAAAGAATGTGAAAGTCATGATATATTTTCCAAGTAGCTGACACATTTGTGATGTGAGGGGCTCCATTGAACTAGGCTCCTGTTAGAGATGATTTGTAAAGGATTTCAGTGGTATCATGGCCACTCTCAGAATGTCTACAAGACATGGGTAACTTTCTTGAGAGTGAGGAGGAATAAAAATGTGTGTATATCCTTATAGATATGCTATCATCATCATCATCATCATCATCATCATCATCATCATCATCAGTACTAGCAAATTTTATCAAGAATGCACACACATTGATGTTAGTTTGGCAGTTTGTAAATTAGTTCTTTCCCAGGGTGTAATTATTAATGAAATACTTCATTTATAAATTGTATCACATTCTTAAGTATCACAGAAGTCAATAATTTATGTTGTAAACGTCATTTTATAGAAAACTTTTTCCATAAATAATTTAATTGCACTTTAGTAATGTTATTATCAATGTTGTACTTTATAATATATTTCTCCAAAGAACAACTGCTAATAATGCCTATGTTCACAAGATTATATTTTGAATCCAGATGATTAAGTTTATCATTTTGCAAGAGCCAGGTTGTTGTTACAGTAGATCAAAACTCTGGTTTTGAAATCATAGTCATTTATTTTTCTTCATATTTATTCTTTCGGCTTTCTGCATTGTTTAAAAACTACATTTCACCAAAATACCATTAGTGCTTGCATATTCACAAAACCAATACATTTTTACATAAGAACTCAAGATCTAAAGATGCCAGACAAAAGACAGACAGACTGACTGTAGAACTAAGACAGGAACTACTATTAGTACACTTTAAGCATCTACTTATACAGGGTGATTCAAAAAGAATACCACAACTTTAAAAATGTGTATTTAATGAAAGAAACATAATATAACCTTCTGTTATACATCATTACAAAGAGTATTTAAAAAGGTTTTTTTTTCACTCAAAAACAAGTTCAGAGATGTTCAATATGGCCCCCTCTAGACACACGAGCAATATCAACCCGATACTCCAACTCGTTCCACACTCTCTGTAGCATATCAGACGTAACAGTTTGGATAGCTGCTGTTATTTCTCGTTTCAAATCATCAATGGTGGCTGGGAGAGGTGGCCGAAACACCATATCCTTAACATACCCCCATAAGAAAAAATCGCAGGGGGTAAGATCAGGGCTTCTTGGAGGCCAGCGATGAAGTGCTCTGTCACGGGCTGCCTGGCGGCCGATCCATCGCCTTGGGTAGTTGACGTTCAGGTAGTTACGGACAGATAAGTGCCAATGTGGTGGCGCTCCATCCTGCTGAAATATCAATTGTTGTGCTTCTTGTTCGAGCTGAGGGAACGTTTTTCCTGGGCTGCGAACAAATGCTTGCTGGATGCTTGCTACATTTTCATCACTCGTTCTCGGCCGTCCAGAACTTTTCCCTTTGCACAAACACCCATTCTCTGTAAACTGTTTATACCAACATTTAATACACCACCTATCAGGAGGTTTAACACCATACTTCGTTCGAAATGCACGCTGAACAACTGTCGTCGATTCACTTCTGCCGTACTCAATAACACAAAAAGCTTTCTGTTGAGCGGTCGCCATCTTAGCATCAACTGACGTTGACGCCTAGTCAACAGCGCCTCAAGCGAACAAATGTACAACTAAATGAAACTTTATAGCTCCCTTAATTCGTCGACAGATAGTGCTTAGCTCTGCCTTTTGTCGTTGCAGAGTTTTAAATTCCTAAAGTTGTGGTATTCTTTTTGAATCACCCTGTAATATTACCTTTTGGTACATGAATTTCCTGGAAATGATACCTTCAAATTCAATAATTTTGTAATTGAACATGAATTTTAAGAAATGAATAACTTACAGACAGAAAAATTAGGGAATTACATATAAAAGAAAAGACAGTTACTAATTGAATGATTATCTCCCATTTTTGTGTTTGTTCTCTGTATTTCAAAACAAATAATGGAATGATGAATCTTCTTCAGAAAAGATCATACAGTACCTCTCTGATGTCCCAGGGGGGAGAGGGTCTCTGGAGGAGAAAAAGCAGAGACATTGTAAATCTGTGAATTTTCTCTAAGTACTAAAACATTTCATGTATAACTGTGTTGTACATTACTCAAGTGTTTCTATTATGCTTCAGCACTCTACTTCCACTTTGATTGTCCCATGTTTCTCTCTGACCATGGGACAGTTAGTCATCTGATGATATTCGGTCAGATCACATCACAACAATGTGGCCAATGCATTCTGCAGCAACCACTGCACTGGTACTGGATTGCATCAGCAACATGAAGAACAATGTCATTTTTGTGCTATCACATAACGAAAACTGAGTGTGCTGTTAATCTCCACAATGATCACATGGACGGTGAACAATGTCAATGATGGCTCCCAACAATGAATATCTTATTAGACTTAGCGGTAAATATGCAGAGAGATTGTGCTTCAAATCAGTTCAATCCACAGTGTATACCACTGGTGAATATTGTGCCTTCCACTTCCTCGATACTGTGTACAAGATACGAGCACCTGTACTCCATACAAACGCAACTCAATGTGTTGAACGAACAATCAGTAGCCATCTTAAGACATACCGCATGCTTACTGAAGTGTGGCCTGGATAATGTTCACTTGGACTGTGCAACAAATCAGCATGCCATCCAACACAATTCATTTGCCAATGTCTTACCAACTGAGACTACTGTGATGTGTTTGAATTATGAACAGTCCCATTATAACGTTCCTTTGGATCATCACATTTAACTTAACTTTCTATTGCCTGGAGTTCATTTGATGAAAGAATATAACAGTTTCCAACTTCACAAAATTTATTGACAACTGCATACTCGTCACATTAACAGGACACTGACTGACAAACTTCACAGATCTCGCTGACTGACTGACAAAACAACAACTCAACAACTAACTCACTCCCGCAGCATCGCTGCTTTGCTTTACATAAAATTTTAACAATAAATTTCAAAATAACTCATTATTAATTTTGTACAATTTTGATGTTACAACTAAAATTTACAAAACGTAAAGAAACTGATGTTACAGCCGAATAAGGTACAAAATACAATATTAATTGACATAATTTTTATAGTATCATCACTAGCTTTAAATCTGAATTTTAATTACAATACGGTCTCTTGTATTATTTTAGTTATGTAATTAATTACAGTTTGGTTGCTAACATTCAATGACGGTACAAATCTCATGCTTTATCTGACTACATGTGTAAAATTTACAAATAAGGCCTCAAATTCTGAAAATATGAAAGTTGTGTGATGTAATCAATTGGAGAGTTAATTATAAATGTAATTACAAAGGATATTAATTACAGAGGAGGACATAAAAATAGATGACACATGAAAATAATAACTTTTAAGCTGTTTCTCAAGATAATGGTGTTCTCTTTGTCAACTCACTAATCAACTCCAAGTAAGGTAATTAGAGGCGCCAACCACTTATGCAGACATTTCCACAGCCTATTAATATTTGCCGCCAGATATTTAACACTTCAATTTCTTGATTAAACATCTAACTTGGCACCTGTACATAATTTTGTTAATGACAACAATCCCCCGCTATGGTCGCAGGTTCGAATCCTGCCTCGGGTGTGGATGTGTGTGATGTCCTTAGGTTAGTTAGGTTTAAGTAGTTCTAAGTTCTAGGGGACTGATGACCTCAGCAGTTAAGTCCCATAGTGCTCAGAGCCATTTTAACCATTTGAACAACAATCCCCTGACAATCACGACAATATATGTCCTTCCAGAACATTCTATATGCTTTCACAATTAGGAAGGACTGACTTGTCTGATAACTATCCGGATGCATACAGAAAAAAGGTGCTATCAGACATTTCATATGATTCTTGGGGAACGCTGTATCGTTACACCATTCCATTATCACCCAACATGGAGTATTATGAACTTCGATTGGTTGGGTTACAGTATGCAACAGTTCCACAACTGCTTATCCTGAGCAGTGCCCCCATAATCAATTTGTGTCAGTGCACAATGCAACTGCTGGTTCTGTGCCACCCACACCTGTGGCGTCACATTATGGATATAAGTATCTGCATTCTGTTTCATCATAACCAGTAGCACATCAGTTTCACTGACCAACAGTGAATGCTAATTGGGGTACACAACAGTTGTCTGACAACCAGTCCTACATGACCTCAAAACTCTCTGCATAATGTTCCCACTGGGCTTGCACCTACTGTGCCACCGATCGAGGTGGCGCAGTGGTTAGACACTGGACTCGCATTCGGGAGGACGACGGTTCAATCCCGCGTCCGGCCATTCTGATTTAGGTTTTCCGTGATTTCCCTAAATCGCTCCAGGCAAATGCCGGGATGGTTCCTTTCAAAGGGCACGGCAGACTTCCTTCCCCGTCCTTCCCTAATCCGATGAGACCGATGACCTCGCTGTCTGGTCTCCTTCCCCAAACCAACCAACCAACATACTGTGCCACTCATGTGTCATGACCTCGGATTACTGCATATTGTAATGCCATGCCAGGAGACATATTATGAACAACGAATGGAGACATCATTACCCGCACTGTACTACCATATATGGGTCCCACGAGCTTCACATTTGAAGAGTATCAAGTACCTCAACCTGGTGCCATTCAACAAAGACTGCCCAACACTGTGGTTTTCTGTGGTCCAAAGTGTTTTTTGGTCAGCCAGAATCTTCAACACTACAAAATGAGCAAACATCCTCTGTCATCTGGGCAAGCAGAGAGAGCTGATTGATGATATCATCTTGGCACTGCCACAGACAAATAAATATGACACAGCTAAAGTGGCCTTGATACATTGACTTTCCTGCACTCCTGAAGAAGTACTCAGTAAGGCATTGTATGGTCAACATTTCAATTCAACAAACTCACAGTACTGTCATCAGCTGTGAACAAGCATTCATTCTAACCTACTATCCAACACAGCTGTGTGGACTCTATGGCTCATCAACCTGCCAAGGACCTGCAGCTCCCCATGATAATTTATGCCATTGAACCACTCAAGCAATGTCTACTGCTTGCAGTTCTTCTGTTCATGATAGTGAATCACCATGCCATTAACACAGTGTTCAAATGTCCCATACTCGGTGCAGTCAATGATGCACTTGGCACTGCCCAAATTCTGCTGAACTTCCATGACTGCTGATGAAGACAGCACCTCACAGCATCTGCTATCAGCACCATGCCCTTCTACACCACTGACACCATCACAGCAGGAAGCTGTCATGTTAGAAAATACAATTGGAGCTGAACAACTGGTGTGTTGGTTTCATTACCAGCTAGGCAAGCCACATGCAAGTGCCCTGCTTCCTGCAGATATTACCCAAACACCGAATTACACTACTGGCCATTAAAATTGCTACACCATGAAGATGACGTGCCACAGATGCGAAATTTAACCAGCAGGAAGAAGATACTGTGATATGCAAATGATTAGCTTTTCAGAGCATTCTCACAAGGTTGGCACTGATGGTGACACCTACAACGTGCTGACATGAGGAAAGTTTCCAACCGATTTCTCATACACAAACAGCAGTTGACCAGCATTGACTGGTGAAACATTGTTGTGATGCCTTGTGTAAGGATGAGAAATGCGTACCATCATGTTTCCGACTTTGATACAGGTCGGATTGTAGCCTGTCAAGATTGCGGTTTATCGTATCGCGACACTGCTGCTCGCATTGTTAACAGAATATGGAATCGGTGGGTTTGGGGGGGGGGGGGGGGGGGTGTAATACGGAACACTGTGCTGGATCCCAACGGCCTCGTATCACTAGCAGTCAAGGTGACATGTATCTTATCTGCATGGCTGTTACGAATCATGCAGCCACGTCTCGATCCCTGAGTCAACAGATGGGGATGTTTGCAAGACAACAACCATCTGCATGAACAGTTCGATGACATTTGCAGCAGCATGGACTATCAGCTCGGAGACCATGGCTGTTGTTACCCTTGACGCTGCATCACAGACGGGAGCACCTGCGATGATGTACTCAATGATGAACCTGGGTGCGTGGATGGCAAAAAGTCATTTTTTCGGATGAATCTAGGTTCTGTTTACTGCATCATGATGGTCGCATCCATGTTTGGCGACATCACGGTGAAGCGTGTATTCATCATCGCCATACTGGCGTATCACCCGGTGTGATGGTATGGGGTGCCATTGGTTAAACATCTCGGTCACCTCTTGTTCGCATTGACGGCACCCTGAACAGTGGACATTGCATTTCAGATGTGGTTGCATTTCAGATGTGTTACGACCCATGGCTCTACCCTTAATTCGATCCCTGCAAAACCCTACATTTCTACATTTCAGCAGGATAATGCACGATCGCGTGTTGGATGCAGAAAATGTTCAACTATTGCCCTGGCCAGCACATTCTCCTGATCTCTCACCAATTGAAAACGTCTGGTCAATGGTGGCCGAGCAACTGGCTCATCACAATACGCCAGTCACTACTCTTGATGAACTGTGGTACTGTGTTGAAGCTGCATGGGCAGCTGTACCTGTACACGCCATCCAAGCTCTGTTTGACTCAATGCCCAGGCATATCAAGGCCGTTATTATGGCCAGAGGTGGTTGTTCTGGGTACTGATTTCTCAGGATCTATGCACCCAAACTGCGTGAACATGCAATCACATGTCAGTTCTAGTATAATATATTTGTCCAATGAATACCCGTTTCTTCTTGGTTTAGCAATTTTAATGGCCAGAAGTGTAGATGGTCTAGCCTATGCTAATCACCAAACCTGTCTGTCACCCTATTATCAGACAAATACAGAACACTCCACAGATGTCGCCACCCAAATATTTTTTCTAGTAGATAGATGGTCAGACAATAGCTCACTCCCAGTTGATAGCACATTGACATTTCAATCGATGTCAAACTTACGTTTATAATAAGGTAATGATACAGAGTTACAGGTATACAGCATGATTTCAATCACCATTCACCTGGCAACAAGTGTTATATATCAGTGGGACTTTTTCATAACTGACATCACAGAGCCAGTGCTGAGGACTGATTCCCTGTGTGTCAGTCAACTTTCACTGCACGTCATGCAAGCCACATTAACACAGCATATGGTGAGATACTTGACAGTGTCTTTGCACCCAATGCAATTCGTTTATGCCCGTGTCTGTGCTCATGCAGTAAACATCATCTTTACAATACATCAATGAATTCCTGACTGTAATAGCAATCACAGAAACCTACAAGCCATATCAAACCCACTGATACAGCACTTGCATCGGCATGCAACCATCGGTGGTCCTTACTTTTCAGCAGTTGGTTACGTCAAACAGACCGCCGGCCAGCTCCACTCATGACAAACAAGTTTCCCCCACTGCCCTCAGCACTGTTGCCATAGGACAACAATGACACCCAAGACAGTGCGGGATGTTGACAAACAGTGCTCCCACTACCCTCACTTCTTGCTCCTTAGCGCTCATATGTGCAGTTAGTCGGTACAACATATTACATCTTTATGAAAGAAGGTCCACCTAACTTTCACAAACCATGCCATCTAAGTCCAATATATATGCTGATTGCAAAGAATGCTACTGATGACCTGCTCCAAGTGCAGATCATATGACTGTCAGACAGTTGTGGACCTCCAAAATCAAACTGCTCCTGAAATAAAATGGTGCCATGAAAGATTTTGGTGATTACAGTGTTCTTAATTGCAGGACAGTCATAATTTGATTCTTAACATGCATAATTTTAATCATACATTTGTAGGTACCACAGTGTCCTTTGTCATTGGCTGTAAAAGGGCATATCTGCAGATTTTCCAATGTACCCAGACAACATTGCGAAAACCACCATCATTGTCCAGTTTGAGCTCATTGAGTACCTGTACATGCCATATGGCTTGAAGAACATGACACAAACATGACAGTGATTCATTTCTGGCCTCATCTTCTGCCTCCCCCAATTATTACAAGTATTTAGATGATATTTTAATCCACACCAATAACCTCAAAGACCACTTGTTTGTTTTAAGG